>NC_057861.1:403466314-403768814 GCF_019393635.1 Dromiciops gliroides
AAGCACACCAGCAATAGAATCAGAGGATCTGGTTTCACAACCCTCCTCTGGCATCTAGGAGGGGTTTGACCTTGGGCAATTCACTTAACCACTCAGGGAAATAGTTTTGTCATCTGTAAAATGGGGGTCCAAGACTAAATGATCTTGGAGGTCGATTTCTTCTCTTGACCTATATCCTATAAACTGGTGGGGTTTTTTTGTTTGTTTGTTTGTTTTTAGTGAGGCAATTGGGGTTAAGTGACTTGCCCAGGATCACACAGCTAGTAAGTGTTAAGTGTCTGAGGCCGGATTTGAACTCAGGTACTCCTGACTCCAGGGCCCGTGCTCTATCCACTGAGCCACCTAGCTGCCCCCAAACTGTTTTGTTTTTTTTTTTAGGGCAAATGTTTTTATCTTTATTTTACAGATTAAACCAAATTCTCAGAAATTTGCCCAAGACCACACAACTAGTTAGTGACAGAACCAACACTCAAACATCCTATAAACTCTTTTTTGTTTGTTTGTTTGGTTAGTTGGTTTTTCAGGGCAATGAGGGTTAAGTGACTTGCGCAAAGTCATACAACTAGTAAGTGTCAATTGTCTGAGGTTGGATTTGAACTCAGGTCCTCCTGAATCCAGGGCCAGTGCTTTATCCACTGCTCTACTTAGATGCACCCCACCACCATCACCATAAACTCTTAAAGACCATTTCCTATGTGACCTGCATCAGTGGCTGGAGAACCCACCCTGACAAAATCATGGGTCCTTTAAGTAAGGCAAAGAGTTGAAGGTTTTTTGAGAATAGATGGCAATAATCTGATTAAACCTGTGAATATGGTGTGGAGAATGGATTAGAAAAGAAGAAAATGGAGAAGGCATGACCATTTAGGAGGCTACTACAGCCATAAATGTAGAAAAGAAAGAAAGCATAAAGTAGACCATTGCAAATAATAACAGAAAGAAAACAGAAGCAAAAGATGTTACTGGGATAGAATCAGCCAAGTTTATCAAGTAAATGAAGATAGCAAAAGAGGGAAAAGAAATAATCCAAGACAACTTGAAGGTTTCAGCCCCGAGTACTGGGGAAGATGGTACAAATTGGGAAGCTGGAAGAAAGGAACTTTTTTTTTTCTTGCAGGGAAAGATAATGACAGTTCAGTTTGGGCATCTTGAGTTTGAGATTTGAGAGACATAGCTAGGTGGAGATGACCAATAGGCGTTCGGAAATGTAGGATTGGCAATCATGATAGAGAAAAGGACTGATGATCCAGATTCGGGAGTCATCTTCAGAGAGGTCATGATTAAAGTCATGGGAGGAGATGAGCTCAACAATGGTGAGCATGTAGAATAAGAAAAGGATAAATATTAGATTTGGAGGGAAGGTTCCACACTTGGGAGGATGAAGAAAAGGATGAGGGAAAGGAACCAGTAAAAGAGATGGAGTAGTGATGAGAAACATAGATGAACAAGGAGAGTGTGGGCAAAAGTGAAAAAAGGCTAAGGAAAGTTCTAGGATGAGAATTTGGCTATTGGGAGGGCACTGATAATTTTGCAGAGAACAGTTTCTGTTCAGTGGTAGAGACTGGAGCTATCCTCCCTGGCAAATCATTTAGACACCTGAAGGGATAGGGGTAGGGTCTAGACCTGTGATTTTATTGCTATAGGAAAACTCCCTCTATCAATACAGGTCAGCCTTCTCTGCAACTTAATATAAGAAGGCCCATAAAATGACACAAATTCTAAAAAATGAGTTATAATCATCTCTCTTATCTGTGCAAATGTACTTTAAATACAAAGAATTACAAACATATAATTTTACTTTGAAAAAATCTTCATCCTACTTGCTCTATTTACTTTATCTCATGGATTTTATATATATATATATATATATATACACACACACACACATGTATTATGGATAATATATATACACATATGTATTTTGGATTATATATGTGTGTATGGGAATTCCCTATACCAGGGATTCTCAAACATTATGGTCTCAGGGTCCCTTACTGTCTTAAAAATTATTGAGGCCCCCAAAGAACTTTTATGTCCAATAATCTACCTGCTGTACCACCTAGCTGCCTTAAATTTAAATTAAAATGTCTGAGTTTATATATATATATATATATATATATATATACATACATACACACACATATACATCATATATACATAAACACAAATACATAAATACACACATATATATTAAGGCAGATAGGTGGTACAGTAGATATACTGCTAGATATAAACAAAAGTTCTTTGAAGCCTCAATAATTTTTAAGAGAGTTAAGGGGTCCTGGGACCAAAATGTTTGAGAATCTCTGGTAAAGGTAATTCCCGACAAAGAAACACCTTCTACCAAAGTGGATCTCAACTACTCTGCAAAGTATAATTTTAGAGAATTTGCAGGGACAATGAGAGTTTACCCAGAGGATCCCAGCCAGTATGTGTCAGAGAAAGGACTTGAACTGATGATGACTACTAGACATCCAGTGGCCCTCATCTACTTTTTATGTTGCTGCCTTTCAAAGGGCTATATAAATGTAAGCTATGATTGTTTTTATTAAGGTCTCTTCCACCTTAAACATTCTATGATAACTCTATATGGTATCCTCCTTTTTTTTCTTTCCTATCTCAGGAACATCCTTATCCAGCCTCATAAATAGGCAAAGTAAACAGTCTTTGTAGCTGGACTTAGACTTTGAATGAAAGGGCCTCCAGACCAAAAAGAACTCCCCCACAGTGCCTGAAATTATTTACTTCACTTTTTACTGCTCACTGTAATGTCACCAAGATGCATCCCTTTGGAGCAACATGTATCATCCCAGGCAGATGGCAATCAGAAACTCTCTCTCTCTCTCTCTCTCTCTCTCTCTCTCTCTCTCTCTCTCTCTCTCTCTCTCTCTCTCTCTCTCTCACACACACACACACACACACACACACACACACACACACACACACTACTCTTAATCAGAGGCTTTCCTCAAATCAGAATTGTCCCATGGGAAGAAACCCAGTAGTTATCTCTCTAGTCCAATTCCCGTCCCCTTTTAATTGCTACCTGTAATTTGGAATTTATATAGGCAGAGTTGCAAGAGGAAAAGGAAGGGATACTTTTGAAGCATGGGGCATTCCCAGAAAAGGCAGTCCTGAGCAGGACATGGAACCAGAGGGAGCAAAGGAGCACCAGGTCTTGGAGGAAAGTCTTGATTGCCTACTATGTGCCAGGTGCTTTGGTAAGTATTTTATAAATATCTCATTTGATTCTTACAACAATCCTGGGATTTAGGTGCTATTTATTACCTCCATTGTACAGTTGGGGAAACTGAAGTAAACCTAGGTTAAGTGAATTACCCAGGATCATACAGTTAGTAAATGAGGGGAAGATTAGAAAAGATGTATAAGGGAAATGTGTGTGTGTGGGGGGGCTGGGTAGGAAAATTCCCCAACTTCATAATTTTGCCTACTCAGATTTCATGGTTGGGATATTAGATCTAGATGTCAATGAGTCATGTTGTCTCCCATTGCACATTTAGCATGCATCACCAAGAAATTAAAGGCATTTTCCTCCTTCACTAAAAAAGCTTTGTAGATAGCCTCAACCCATAAATGTTTACACACACACACACACACATATTATGGTGATAGCTAAAGCTCTCTTCCTCAGGCATGCAACTTCTTGTTAAGAGGAGTAAAGTGATAGAAAATGAAGTAAGCAAACTTTTTTCATATTATGATTTTAAATCATTACTATCTTTACAGAATTAAGAGACATTTGTATTCAGTACATCTTAATAACTACAGGCTAAAATCCTTATGTCTGATAAGGCCCTGCAGCAATACATTCCACTTAGGTGTGTCTCACAGTTCCTGAAAGAACAAGTTAGGACACTCCCATGAAAATAAGCTTGTGTTTTCACAGTTTCTTTTCAGATGAAGCAATGAGAAGGGAAAAAGTTGAATTTTTTCAGCCCACATACCTTAGCTGATTTTCAGTGTTGATAAATATGAAGATGATAAAGGAATTAAGATTATGAGGTTTGTTTTTTTTTCTCAGTCATTGATGCAGAGTCCTAGACCAGGACTGGTAGGTACAACAAAAAGAGTTTTCAACAAAAAAAAAGTTTTCAAGGAAGGAGAGAATGGGACTCTTTCCAAAGGATTTCTGGTAGCCATCAGTGGTCTAGTGCAGGGCATAGGTTTTATTCTAGTCAATTACATATGCAGGGTTGATCTCTCTCCAGGGCTAATGCTAGAACTCCATGGCTTGTTTTTTTCATCAGTAAAAATTGTTATACTGAGGATGCCTTAGAAAGGCAAAGGATTCTATTTACAAAGTCCTAGGAAAATGGCCAGAAGGCATACGGGGGAAAAACTAACAACCTCTGGTCATAGGATCACAGATTTTAGAGGAAGAAGGGACTTCAGAGATCATCTGGTCCAACTCCATCATTTTACAATTAAGGAACCTGAGGCCATAGAGCAAAGTGACTTTCCTGAGATCACAGGAGTAATGAGTAGCTGAACTGCTACTCCAACCTGGGTCCTCTGACTTGATATAAGTCCTTTTCCACTGCACATCTTCCATAATGCAAAGCCAATACTGTACCACATGTTTTGTTTTTAATTGCAAAGGTTACTAGCCAGGTATTCAAGGTCCAAGAACAATTTTTCTTTTCCAGAAGAGAGTGTTAGACTTCAAGGTCAGGACCTCTACCTTAACTGATCACTAACCTTTCTCAACTGTTCTTGGGCACTACTCCGGGAAAGATGGACATCAAGGTAATTCCTTAATTAATTCCATCACTGCTAATTGCTAACATTCTAAGCAGGCCTTTCGGTTCCAGCCGTGATTAACAGGGAACTCCACTTCGAGGCACATTGCCACTATCTGTACTCTTGTCTACTTTATCTCAGAAACGTGGGAACAACTCTGGCTGCCTGGAGTTTACAGAGGCTGAATAGTCAACAATAGGGAGAACGCAGAGGGGAAGGAAGAACTCCCTTTTGCCAAACATTGATTAAAAGCCGTCAGTTTTCCAAAGTCATGCCAGGGAGGAAACACCTACAAAGCAGCGGGGAGACAAGGAAAGACTAAAGGCGACTTCTCTCCTTAGGAGGCCCGGACGTAGAGGGCAGTGGGTTACCGGTTGCTTTTCCAAAGCAACAAACGGCCTGTGTCAGGAAGACCGCGGGGTGAGGAAGGGCTGGCTGAGGGCCGGGAGGGGAGCAGTCCGGGAATAGGGGGCGAGCCCCCGCCTGTCTCACAGCTCCTTCCTTCCATCCCTCCGTAACCCCGCAGCTCCACTTTGGAGGCGGGAAACAGGCTACGGGCCGGTTCCGTAGTGGCCGTAGCACCTGTCAGTCTTAGCCTGGGAAGTTTCCTTTAAAAACTCAGGAAAGTCTAATCAAAAGGTATCAGACAGCCTCGAAGACAACCCCACAAACCCGCCCCCTATGAAAAAAAAGAAAGGAAGGAAGGAAGGAAGGAAGGAAGGAAGGAAGGAAGGAAGGAAGGAAGGAAGGAAGGAAGGAAGGAAGGAAGGAAGGAAGGAAGGAAGGAAGGAAGGAAGAAAGAAAGAAAGAAAGAAAGAAAGAAAGAAAGAAAGAAAGAAAGAAAGAAAGAAAGAAAGAAAGAAAGAAAGAAAAGAATGGGAAAGGAGAAGTGAAAAGTTGAGAAGCACAAAGGGGATCCGGGCTGGAAAGGGCAAAGGGCAATGGGGAGGCTGGGTGTAGGCAGGTGGTGAGATTTTAAATCGTTTCCAAAGCCTCTCTTTCGTTCCCATGCCCCGGACGCCCGGGACAAACTGGCTTCTGCAGTTCCCAAGAGAATTTCATCGAAATTCGCTCAGCGACTTAGCCAGTCCATCGGTTTGACTGTCCTCATCTCCTCCTCCAGTCCCTGCCCAAGAAGGGAAATTCTGGTCCTTCGGGAAATTTTCTTCTCAAGATCACGTTTCTGCCCCCCAGCCCTAAGTCCTCTTTCCCGTGCTGGCAAAAGGATTGCTCACTTTATCAAAACCAAAACCAAAACCTGCAAAAGGCAAGACTTTTGCTTACCTTGACTGAGAAGCATCAGAGTTCCCAACTTTCTGACTTCCCCCATCCTTAGTTCTCCTGGCGTCTGGGGCGAAAGTAGCACTTAGGTGTACCCAAGAAAGCCTTTGCAGAGGACTGCAAGAAAGGAAAGAAAGTCCCGAAGTGACCCCTCTCAGCTTCTCTTTCTCTTTTTCTCTCCCAGCAGTAGGTTAGAAATTGACTCCGGGAAGAGAGAAAAGTTGCTCAGGACCAGAAGCTGGACATTTGCATTGCACCAGCCCAGGAGGGGGTGTCAGCCGGGCAACCAGCCAAGAAAGCAACCAATCGGCCCCGCCCCGGCCCGCCCTCTGTAATGCCGGATCTACCCGGGGGCCCTCCCACCGATCATTCACACACACCCTCTCCTTTCCCGCCCCCGCCCCAGCCCCGGTCCTAGTCTCTGAAGTGGGGAGTTGAGTTCCCAACTCTTCCACACCCTTTTTTGGGCTACTAGGTCGATGCCTTCCTTTGATTTACAAGGACAGGGCCAGCTTTCTGGACAACCCCGTGTGCAGAGAAAAAAAACAGCAGAAAAAGCAAGAAATAATTACTTGCCAACTCTTCCCCCTCAGACCTCAGTCTCCCTTCTCCCAACTTGGGGTTTGAGTTTTTAGAGTGAAAAAGTTTTGCTCTTTAATCCTGTTACACCAAAGAGTGTGGGAAAAGAGGGGACGGGGTAAACAACTTTTCTTTCACCTGAGTTTCAAGTTCTTTCTTAGGAGACTCTGGGAGGGGACCATCCCTGTCTCTCCCTTTCAGGAAAGTGGGTGGAGAACAGGACAGAAATAAACATACAATGCCCAGGTTAAGAAACCAAATTTAACAGGAGAATTAGAGCAGTAGGAAAAGAAACGTACGTGCCTGTTAGACAAGGGCATACTACTTGACTTTTACAAAGCACCAATCACGATAGACATTTCATGTCACATTTATTTAGACTGATCCATTCTTTAAGAAGTCTGGAAGTATAAAGGGGTATATCCCTGCCTCTAGATTCTAAGGACCTGGGTTCAAATCCCATTTGTCATGAATCCAGCCTCTGACACTTATCAGTTTTGTGACACTGTCCAAGTGCTTAACCTCTCTGGGCCTGTTTCTTAATGAGTACTTCAAGTGCAATCCCCCCCCCCCCCCCCCTTAAACGCATCGAGAGAGCAATACTGTAAGTCTGGCTTCAGAAACACGGTTCCTTTCATTAAGTTTTACTTGTATCTCTGGCTCTCAATACAATTCCATATTTTGTACTGTATGAAATCCCACACTTTGTACTGTATAAAAGTTTTTATTTCTATTTTAAGAAACGTGATACCGCCAATGTTATTCAGCTTTCTTTTATGAATCTCCCCCCCCCCCCAAGCTAGTTGAAGCAGTGAAGCAGAGAGAAAGAGAGAGAGGAAGAGGAAGCATCAGGTGCCAGATGAATCAAATTACCACCACCACCCACCCTCATACCCCATGGAAATATTCTAGGACCCTGGAATAGCACTACTCCTCACAAAATAGGGCCTGCTTCTAGTTCATGGTGGTCACCACTCTCATACCACTAATAGCAACTGCTGCTGACAGATAAATGGGTCCAGGAGCCCCAGGAATAGCAGCACCCCATGGATCTTCAGCCTATAGTGCCTTGTAGCCATCATTCAGGGACACAACCTTTATACAGGTATGATTTGGCAACTGCTTGTGAAGGTGCTGCAGCTCCCACATCTTTAGGAAAAGAATATTCTTCCCTCTGAAGTCCTTAGCACTGTCAAGTGGCTCAGTATCAGAAACAGATATTAGTTCATCAGTGAACATGATATTAAAGAAGAGATGCTATTAAACCAAACCCTAAGGACCATCATTTGCCACTGAAACATCCTTCATGTGCTGTCTCCCCATCTGTACATAGTGAGTGCTTAATAAATGCTTTTTCATTCATTAATTAATTCAAGTTGAAACAAATATCATTCTTCCAGGTTCACAGGACCATAAATTTAAACTTGGAGAAACCTCAGAGATCCAGCCGCTCATTTTACAGATTAATGAACTGACTTGCCCACAGGTAGCAATGGTTCTAATGAGGTAAACAAATCTTGAAAGAAATATATTTAGAAAAGCTTTATTGATATCATCTCTGACAAGAGTAAACATGCTGCTTTCTTCTTATACTAAACACTGGAAACAGGGTTCAATTTAGCAAACATTTACATACAAAGCAATAGTTATAAAGCACTAGATTATGGATAGGGTTTACAGCCTAGTTAAATCTGGAATCACAGAATGCTCAAGGGAGAAGGGGTTCTCACATGTCAAAATTAGTCCAAACGCCACATCTGGCAGAATTTGTGAAATCAAATTCTGTTTTGTTTTTACCTCATAAAATTATTGTGAAGGGTAAGTGGAATAATGTGGGCACAGGGCTATACAAGTCAATTCCCCCAGTTGTTAGAGTTCTCACCCCCAATCAATCTCTTTCTGTGTGTCTTTCTGCATGTGTCTCTCTCTGTCTCTATCTCTATGTCTGTCTCTTTGCCTCTCTCCGTCTCTGTCTGTCTCCATCTTTCTCTTTCTATCTGTCTCTTTGTCTCTCTCTGTCTCTATCTCTCTCTCCCTCTCTCTCTCCCAGTCTGTCTGTCTCTCAGTCTCTCTGCCCCCTCCAGAAATGTGTGTATGCATGGTATTTGTTTATCTGGGTTTGTGCTGTTTTCCCCCATTTATAGGGGTTCACAAACTATACTTCCTGGGCTGTTGCAGTAAAGTCACAGGGGTACCAGGAAAGTATTTTAAATTTTCAAGAGAAACAAAATACTTAGTGGATACTAATGCCATATCTTTGAAAAACTGAGTTTTCAGCAAATAGGGCTCAAAAATCAATGTAGAACGGGAAATGAGGTTGGCAAGGTCCAAACTGATTCCAAGGTTTGAGAAGTTGTTCAGTACCCTACTGTCATAGGGGAGAAGTGGTGGTTCTTAGGTATTCCTCAATAAAGAATTATACTCTTGCATACAGTCCATTTAGAATTAAAGTGGTCTTTTATTTGGCACTAGAGAAAGTGACCTAGTGGGAAGTCAAAGACCACTGCTGGAGAGAAGGGTTCATCCTCCTCCAAGAACAGAAGGAAGGCAAAAGCTTTGGGGGTATCCACTTGGGAAATTTCATATTCCTGAGAGTTGAGGGGGATTTTTTGAAATGATGGTCCTGACCTTTGGGGTTATCTGTCTTCTAGCTCAGGTCAGGTAGTAACCATGCCTAACAGACTTTCCTGCTATAGAATTTTATCTCCCCTTACTCCTTCGTTATGTCTGTCCTGATATCTAGTTGGCTAATCTAAACTTTAATAGTTCCTTGATTCCTTGATATGTCTGTCCTGTTATCTGGTAATCCTTGGTTTTACTTCTCACAGGAGAAACTTCTTCTAACTTGCCCTAAGACCCATGTCACTACACACACACACATCCCATTATTTAGTAATAATGGTAATTTATGAATGGAATAAAAACATTATTTTTTCTTTCAATTATGTGTAGTTTTTTAAACAGCTACCATGTTGTTAGAAAATAAATGCTTTTAAAGTTATTTATACCTAAGTACTTAATGGAACTGTTAGGAATTTCTTTTGGCCTAAGGACACTGTGCACCCTGAAAATTTGGAAACCTTTGTCCCAGTAGAATGTAAATTCCTTGAGAGCATGGACTTACTTTTTCTCTTGGTATCCCCCACACCTAGTACTATACCTAGTTCATCGGTAGTAGGTACTTTAAAATTCTTCTTGAATTGAATTTAAAATATTTAATGATTCAGTTTTATCTGTAAATGCTGCCAGCTATTACTAGGGATACAACAAATATAACCAATAACACTTCCTCTTTGCTTCTGTTCAGTTTAAGTATTTGCTTACTAACTCTGACACATACACAGACTGATCGCAGGGTGCTTTCTTGTGATTTTCTTGGACTCACTCCCTTACTAACACTTCCTATGTATTACCTCAGAGCCCTTAGATATGGGTCACTAATACTGACACACATCCTGGTCTTCTGATAAAGGCTTACTACACCTTGTGGTTTCAGACTTCAGAACACTATCATTCTGTTTTCCTTATGACTCACTGAAATCTGTCTGGAACAAATACTTGCCCTAGGTAAAGGGACGTTTGCCTCTGTGTGTGGAAGAATTAAACTAGAACACTGGATTTGGAAGTCAGAAAGACCACTCCCATCTCAGACACTTGCTACCTTGGGCAAACTACTCAACTCTCTTCAGCCAAAGTTTCTCTTTGCATATCATGATTATTTGATAGTTACTGCCTCTGTGACCTTCACCAAGTTACCTTTTCCCTACCAGCCTTGATTTCCTTATTATAAAATGAGAGGAGGTTGGACTAGGTGGCCCCCAGCTCTCAATCTATGATATTATGAAATATAATGCTTTAATGCACAGGGGTTTTGTGAGGATCATTTGAGATAATATTTGTAATATGATTTGCAAACCTTAAAGGAGAATACAAATATAAACTATTATTCTTTATTTTGTCTTGGAACACTACAGGGAGAAGCTTATCTACCTTGGCTTATGTCATCTGAATGAAATAAATCAGTATGGCATGGCATTTGACCATCGTTTAGATCCAACACCCTCTATTTATAGAAGAGGATAATGTAAAGAAATTGACAGGGTTGCCCATAGTCACTTGGCTGATTTTCAGAGCCCAATTTCGTGGCTACAAGTCCAGTGTTCTTTTCACAGTACCATACTTCCATCACTGGCACCCTGAAAAGAAAGGACCCATGGACTAGACTTTCTAATTGAGCCAAACTCCCTCTGGAACAACTAGATTCCTTGGATTTCCAAATCATTAGGGTGTAGTAGAACTATGGTCCACTGAAGAATGCTAGAAAGTACTTTTCAAGACTGCAGAATTCTAAAAGAAAAAAAGATGAAGCCAAATTTCTACAAGAATTAGCCAAGAGGGGGCAGCTAGGTGGCGCAGTTGATAGAGCACCGGCCCTGGAGTCAGGAGTACCTGAGTTCAAATCTGGCCTCAGACACTTGACACTTACTAGCTGTGTGACCCTGAGCAAGTCACTTAACCCCCACTGCCTCACCAAAAACAAACAAAAAAAACCCCAAAACAAAACAAATAAGAATTAGCCAAGGAAATACTTTAAGAACACAGTGGTATGGTTTTACAATCTCTACCCTCTTTTTTGTATTTGTTGTGGGGGTGGAATCAGTGTTTTTTATTGCTTTGTTTTGGCAGATGTTTGGGGAACTTTAAATGTTCTCTTTTCTTTTATTATGAAGGGCTGTTTGGGATATACCATAAAAGAAAGAAAAAGGAGCATTGTGTAAGGCACTGTACTAGATGTTAGGGGCAGGAATAGGGACTAGACCTGTGATTTCATTGCTGTAGGTCAAAGCTTCTTAAACTGTGCATCAAGCCCATAGCTGAATATGGGGGGGGGCACAAAAACTTGGCAATGGTAAAAGGTTATGTATGTACCTATTTTATATATCTTTATACACAGACACATAAAAATTTCTCAGGCAAAAAGAGGTCGCAAGTGGAAAAATTTAAGAAGCCCTACTATATGGAACTCCCAGGTGAGAGAATATTTTCTAACCTTGCAGGTTAACACCTTCTCTGCAGCTTAGAGTCTTAGAGAGTTTCCTGGAATACAGAGAGGTGACTTCCCAGAGTCACACAGTCAGTATATGTTAGAGATGAGCCTTGAATCTAATTAGGACTTCCTGGTCCTGAAGTTAACTCTCTTATCTAATACCCTACAACATCTCTTTAAGAACTGAGGACAAAGGGAAAACAAATAGCAACAACAGAAATCATCCCCTGTCCTCAGAGGGCTAAATTAAACTAAAGACATTCAACATATAAACAAATAATCATATACATGATAGTTTCAAGGAGAGAATCAGGGAAGACTTTTTATAGGAGGTGACAACTGAGCTAAGATTTGCAAGAATCCAGAGATTATAAAAAGTAGAGACAAGAAGGGAATGCTTTCCAAACATGTCTAGAGGCATGAAGATGAAAGAACTGTTGAGTTCAGGGAAGAGCAAATATGAGAATTTGGTTGCGACAGGGTACATGAAGCAATAAGAAAGGGAAATAAACATGGAGAGGTAAGCTAGAAGGAAATCGAATAGGGCTTTAAACATGTCAAGCTGATTGGTTTGTGTTTTGTCCTAGTAACAACAGAGAACCACTGAAGGCTCTTGAGAAACAATTTGAAAGCAGGGCCTGGCTTATGTTTTGCCTTGTATTCTAAGCACTTAGTACAATTCGTGTGTAATATCCCACTCATGGATTCACACTGCCCACACTGCCACTGGCAGGCTGGGTTCCCAGAGGCATAGCTGCTTTTACTTTCAGGGTTTTAGAAGGGTAATGCTATATAAATGGCTATCCTCTGAAACACTATCCTATGAACCCCCATTGTTGTGCTTTGTCCTTAACAATCAGACAGGCCAATGACTGCAGATCCTTCTCTTTGACTCCCTGAGAACATCTGCTTGTTACCACCTGGACAGAGAGGGGAGATGGCTTGCTTCCTCTATTACACAAATTCTTGCTGATTCAAAAAACTTTCTCATTCAGGTAAGTCATTACACATGACCTTATTGTGATTAGTTTCAATTTAGTCAATTTTACCTCCTATATATACTCTTTGGGTAATCTTATGTAAATGACTGGCTCTTGAATAAAGACATTCATGAAGACTGTATTGGAAACAGGTTCACAGTAGTACATGAAATATTAAGTCTCCCACCCTTTCTGGAGAGAGGAATATCTATTCTGCATCTGTAGGTTTTCCACTTTACATCTCAATATCTCTGTCTTTTAGCTTCTGCAAGACCTTCAGCTTTTGATTGTGGTGAATAAAAACTTATGGGGTGTCCTATAATTGTCCCAGGTGTTAAGGAATTTAGCTGGGATTTATATTTCTTACTTAGAAATTAGAGGCTGCTCCACTAGTTTGGGGACATTAGGCATTTATTAAAGTATATTAAATATTAGTAAAGAGATAGAGCACATGACTACATACCTAGGATATAGGGGAAAGAAAGAGCAGTGTGGGAGAGGGAACAGCATGCCAGGAGAGCACGAGACCCCTCTTTGGGCTTTTTAACCTGTCTCAGGTAGAGGTGGGTCACTCCACCTTGATCCAAGATAATTGACTGGCAGCATTCAAGTCCATTGATTGACATAACTTGAAGGTGGTCTTAAATTAGTTAACTTTCTTTAGTTGGTTTGGAAGATTGATCTACATTTCCTTTGAAATTCTCCTGACTCTGGGCTGGCCCTGCAAAACCAGCCAGAGTTCCTGTGCATGTGTATGGTGGTGGTGGGGGGGGGTCTCTGAGTCCCCAAAACCCCATTATTTTCTCACATGATGAAGTCTCACTGAGTCACCCCCTCTTAGACATGGAACACAGTAGGCATTTAATAAATGATTATTTTTGAGTAATGGTAAGGCCACTTAGGGTGATTATTTTGGCAGCTCTGTGAAGGATGGGATGGAGAGAGAAGTTGAGAGTCCAGTTCTGGGAGGAAGAGGCAATGGTCTAGATAAGACGTTTTATTGCTGAATGAGAGAACTATAAAATTAATAGCTATGGTTCACTAACTGCTGCTACAGGGTGACTATTACAGGTCAAAGACCAATTTGGGGATTATACATCCTAGATAATATAATAACCATATCCAATTCCTTTGTACTGCAAATCCTTTTTTGAATGGCATTCATTGCAGTTTGATCTCATCTCTACAGGTCTTTGAAGTTATACTATTCTATAGGATCATTGAAGGTGTAGAGCTGGAAGGGAACTTATCAGTCATTTATTCCAATCCCCTCAGTTTGCAGATGATAAATCCCTGGAAAGAAAATGAGTTGCCCAAAGGTCAGAAAGCCAGTAATGTTTTGGAGAAGCCATAGACTTCCTGGTGCCCTGCCAATTAAAGGTTTACAAAACAATAAAGGAGATTGGAGAGGGGAAAGCACATATACACACAAGTGACTTAAGGTTAAGGTGGATACAAATCAAGAATTGAGGTGCCTCATTATTTGAGGAGGAGGAAACCTTCTGGAGGAGAGGAGCCTTGTTCTTTCAGAGTTATAGAAAGCATTACAGAGAGCAGAGCACCAAGTTCTTTAAATAGAAGTCACAACTGCCCAGGAAAGCATAAATGTGGAAACCACAGAAGATATTCATCTGTACAGCTATATCCCTATATGAGACTAAAGGTTAGGATCTTTTGGTCAGTCTTTGAACAGAAATGACCGAAATATTATAGTCAAAATCTCAATGGGACATCTTTCAAAAATACACTTTTCATTTTCATAATTTAACATCTATATAATATTGTTTTTTTTTTAATAGATGCCAGTCAGTAAAAGTTTTACTGGTTGAGAGAGAGAAAAGAAAGAGTGAGAAAGACAGATGGACAGATGAGTAGAGAGGGGAAAAGAAGGGGAAAAAAGAGATAGAGATATGCAGAGACAAAGACAGAGAGAAACAGAGAGAGGTTGAGGTGAGAGGAAATTCAATGTTCTTTCCTCATGGTGTTAGGGGAGAGAAACTTCCCCCAACTAACAAAAGGGAAAAGAATATTCCATCCATCACGAATCTGGGAAAAACTTAGATGCAATAACCAAATAATTATTCCAGTGTTGCTCCATGAATCCATGACAAAACTTAGTCTGATTCCTTCATTCCTGACTCATCATAAGTATTGATTCAATCATATGCTTGAGTGCGTGTGGATATTGGGGAAAACAAAGAGAAATATGAAACCACTGCCCTAGGAAAAGAGACTCCAGGCCAGTTTAAAACAGAAAGAAAAGATAGTATCCATTCAGTAAGCAGAAGTAGATACAAGGAGGTTACCTCTCAGGCCATGGCAAATTCTATTCAGAATGAATGTACTTTTCCATTCATGCCTTCCAGCAAAGGGGGTGAATTATTCATCTGCAACTCATGCATTGAAATGTATCATAAGAGGAATGAAGTATACAAGTGGAACTAGAGGTTTAAACACAAGGAGTCAAATTTTAACTCAGAGATATCACCAAAACTTGGTGGGGATGGAAGTCCAGGAGTATGCAGGACCTAGCTCTTTCTGGCTTTCAATTTTCAGTGTGAATATTTATACCTCAGAAACTTGCAAACTCTACAGACCATGACTAGGTTTATTGTTCAAATTGATTAAAATGTAATTGGGAAATATTTAACAAAATGAATAAAATACAATAGAGCATAGATAATGTTAACATGTGGTTTTCTAAGTTAGTATGTAGCCTAAAAAAACAAAAACAAATAAAAAGGGGGCAGCTAGGTGGTGAAGTGGATAAAGCACTGGCCCTGGATTCAATAGGACCTGAGTTCAAATGTGACTTCAAACACTTGACACTAGCTGTGTGACCCTGGGCAAGTCACTTAACCCTCATTGCCCTGCAAAACAAAACAAAAACAAAAACAAAAGCAAACAAATATGTAGCCTACAGGGATGTATTGTGGAGTGGCTTCTTTTTGATGTGAGTTTGACACCACTGATCTAAACTTAAGAAAGTGATGAAGAAAATGTTTAATACTGATTAAATCTGAAGGTGTGTTGTGTATACATTTTTTGGGGGGGGGTGAGGCAATGAGGGTTAAGTGACTTGCCCAGGATCACACAGCTAGTAAGTGTTAAGTGTCTGAGGTGGAATTTGAACTCAGGTCTTCCTGAATCCAGGGCTGATGCTCTATCCACTGCACCACCCAGCTGCCCCGTGTATACTTTTTTGATGGAGATCTGGTTGTTAAATATTTACCAGCACAACCCTGAATGAAACACGCTATTGGAATATAGCTCCTGATTGGTATAACTCATTGAAAAGATTTGTTGTTCTAGCTGTGTGACCCTAGGCAAGTCACTTAACCCTTACTGACTCTCAAAAAAAAAAAAAAGAAAAGGTTTGTTGTTGTTTTCTTCATTTCTTTTTTGTTTTTCTTTTTTTTGTGAGGCAATTGGGGTTAAGTGACTTGCCTAAGGTCACACAGCTAGTAAGGGTAAAGTGTCTGAGGCCGAATTTGAACTCAGGTCCTCCTGAATCCAGGGCCGGTGCTCTATCCACTGCACCACCTAGCTGCCCCTGTTTTCTTCATTTTCAAAGAGAACCAATGACATCACAGGGGATGACTTGAGTGTGAAGTCGATTTAAGTGAGCCAGAGTTGCACAAAGTCATCAGCCTCACTCTCTCTTCCTGAGTCATCAAAGTTCAGGAGCAGGACAAAAATCAAGACAACTGGAGATGGCCCAGGATGCAGTGGATGACCTTGGTGTTTTCAATGCCTGACCAAGCTCTTAAGTGCTTCACAGCTCCTGCTTCAGCCTCCTTCATGATTGTTGGAACAAATTGTTCTTATCTTCCCATTTCACTGGGTAAAGTCTTCACATACTTCGGGTAGACATGCCCCTGACTCAAAGGTGTGAGGCTTGTTGATTAGCCTGAAGCTGGTTTACCAGGGTGTGGCTGCTATGCATGTTACAGCTTCTTTGAGCCACAGGTGAGAGCTGGGTGAAAAGTACAGGTTAAGTAAAAAGAGAATGGGCTTAAGGGAAGAATGTGTAATATTGTTATTAAGAAGGTGCATTTATGTGAGGAGATCCAGGAACTAGAAAATGGTGGAGACTGAAGGTCATTTGAGAGAAATGAGATTGTTATCATCTAAGCATAATACAGAACACCTGCACAGAAACAGACCAAGAGGAGTTTGGGAAATAGATTCCAAGCCAGGCTCAGAGGCACGAGTAGTGATGGAGTGAGGTGGGGCTTCAAACTTGTAGATAACTCTTGGAGCTCTCCTTCTCTGCCAAAACATTAGCTAGTCTGTTATGGCAGAGAAAGAAAAATAGGAACATGGATTCTTTCCTTTAAAAACTTCTTGTTCATATCCTCACATACATCCCCTTCTCTCCCCTGACCTTGCTACCATCATAGTGCAGGTCTTCATCACTTTACACCTGGACTATTGCGAGAGCCTGCTGGTGGGTCTTACTGGTACCTCCCTCTATTCTAGCTGTCAAAGTGATCTTCCTAAAGCATACGTTGACCATGTCACCCCTCTATCCCATAAACTCCAGTGGCTTCCTCAAATATAAAATCCTCTGTTTGGCATTCTAAGCAGGATACTGGAGTGGTTTGCCATTTCCTTCTCTAGTAGATTAATGATAACAGAAGTTAAATGATTTGCCTAAAGTCACACATCCAGTAAGTATCTGAGGCTGGATTTGAACTTAGGTCTTCTTAACTCTAAGCCTAGTGCTGTATCCAATGAGCCATCTGGTGGTTCCTTCTTATTCCTTTCAACCCTTCAAATACTCTGCAATCTAGTGATACTGTTTTCCTTGCTTTGCCTCAAACAAGACATTCTGTCTTTGAACTTCCTGTGCTTGAAATGTTCTCCTTCTTTATCTCTTCCCTCTGGTTTTCATAGCTTCTTTGACTTCTTTCAGATCCCAGCTAAAATCTCACCTTCTATTGGAAGCCTTTTCTGATTCCATTTAGTTTATTATTTATTATAATTTGTTATTTACAATTCATCCTGTATTTAGTTTGTTCCTACATAGTGGTTTGCATATGGTCTTCTCCACTGGACTGTGAGCTCCTTGAAAGCAGGAGCTGTCTTTTACATTTCTTTCTATCTGGAGCATTTGGCATAGTGTTTTACAAATAATTGATGCTTAAAAAATGATTATTTACTGAGTGGTACAGTCTGCAATGCTATCAGGGAAGGAGACATAACTTAAATTAAAGACTCTATTGATCAGTTTCCTAATCTTTCACAGCATCTAAAGCATGTATCTCTGTCCAAAAAATTCTAAGATGAGAACCCCTGGGACACTCAGTGCTTCTTCCATTTGGAAAAGTGTCTTTTTTTTTTAAAGCAGCCAATGTCTTTTTGGTTTATATTTTCCTTAAAGACAACAAAATTTTCATGCTTGAGAGCATTTGATTTGGCTTAAAAGCTTAAGAGACTCGCTATTCATAAGTAACATAATAGCTCTTTCTCTTGAATTTTTTTGGCATTGAAATATCTTGAGTGACATCATTCCTTTGAAGGGAGTTGGAAGTGATGGATTAAATATCCAGTGTCTTGTGGGACACAAACAAACAAGATGATATATTTACTCCCTTATTCAATTTAATTTACACCTTAAAAAATAAAAACCATATGTAAGAGAAAGTCAGTCTTAAATCCCGTTCTTTTGTTTGTTCATTAAATGTTGAAATATCTAGGTTTTATGATAATTAAATTAATTATTAAAAAATATAAGAAAAAGGGGCAGCTGGGTGATGCAGTGGATAAAACACTGGCCCTGGATTCAAGAGGACCTGAGTTCAAATCTGACCTCAGATGCTTGACACTTACTAGCTGTGTGACCTTGGGCAAGTCACTTAACCCTTATTGCCCCACCAAAAAAGGAGGCAGAGGAAGAGGAGGAGAAGGAGAAGGAGGAGGAGGAGAAAGCAAAGAAGACAACAATGACATTCTCTAAATTTCAGAGAATATCTCTCTAATTTAAGTTTAGTTATGAATTATGTCTATAATCTTCCACAGGTATGATTTAAAAGGTCCCTTTTTGGAAAGTATTTACCACACAAAATATTAAATCTTAGGAATCTCTAGCATGTCATCATTGTTGTCTTCTTCTTCTTCGGCTGTTTTGCTGTTTTTTCTCCTCCACTATAAAGAAACACTTAAAACACAAAAGACTCATGAGCATGCGTTAACTCATGCATAAAACATAACTATAACTTATTACCTCTCCTCGATAAGAAAGACAAAGTGGAGATTTGTGGGGTTCCTGACACATTTCAAGCATATCTCACTTTGCCTTCCCTGCACAGCAACCAAAGGCTCAGATTTTGGACCTCCTAAACATGCAAGGCTTACCTTCCTGGTAGCAGCCAATCCTCTCCAAAAGGGCATAATTGCAGGGAGCACCTCTTGTCAAGCAACCAGCACCCACTTCAATGACTCATGACACCTCAAACTAAGGAAGATACCAAGGCTGGAAATGCCCATTTCTCAAGAATCCTGTTTAAAGACCTTCTCAGAATTACTGTTTGATGATTTTTCTCAGGGAAAGAAACACAAAGGAAAAGAGTAAGCCAAGAATTTGAAATACTGCTTCAGTATGACCTAGGCAGGCATATGTTCTCACTTCTGCAACAGGCTAAAATTCTAGTTATACTGACTAAAATATCTAATGAGTGTTCGCCAATAAATTATAAGCTTTAGCAAGAATTAGACTTTTAAGCATTTATTAAGGAGAATAAGAATTTGGTAAAGAGAGAGAGAAAGGTAAAAATCTAACTATTTCTAAGAGACCCTATCATCTGACCCACCATGGCGAGGTCAGGAACCAAAAAAAGACAGCATCCCTTCACCTGCATCTGCTTCCTACTACGCATCCTCCTCCCAGAAATGGGAGGCTCCTCAAGTTGATTGGCTGGTAGCCTTGATAGACAGTATCCATGAGCAAACGTCACTTCCTGACACTAAGGATCTTGACCACGGGGCTTGCCTTCAGAGGCCTTCTCCTCATAGCCGAGCTTTGCTACGGTAAGTCTCCAGCAGGTGGCGTCATTCCAATCATTACACTTCCATGTTAATATAGGTTTCATTATTGGGGGTGGTTAGGTGGCACAGTAGATAAAGCACCGGCTCTGGATTCAGGAGGACCTGAGTTCAAATCCGGCCTCAGACGCTTGACACTTACTAGCTGTGTGACCCTGGGCAAGTCACTTTTTTTTCCTTTTTTTGTTGTTTTTTTGTTTTTTTTTTTTTTGAGGGGCAATGGGGGTTAAGTGACTTGCCCAGGGTCACACAGCTAGTAAGTGTCAAGCGTCTGAGGCCGTATTTGAACTCAGGTACTCCTGAATCCAGAGCCAGTGCTTTATCCACTGCACCGCCTAGCTGCCCCCTGGGCAAGTCACTTAACTCTCATTGCCCTGCAAACATACATACATACATACATACATATATATATATATGTATGTGTGTGTGTTTGTATTTGTGTGTACACACACACACACATATATATATATATGTGTGTGTGTGTTTCATTATTGCTACTGGACAAAGGGGGAAAAAAAGAGAAATCTCTCTCTCCTCACTGGAAGTCCGAGTGAGAGAGAAGAATGTTGTCACACTTTCAAAAAAGAGGAGACAAGGGGCAGCTAGGTGGTGCAGTGGATAGAGCACTGGCCCTGGAGTCAGGAGTACCTGAGTTCAAATCTGGCCTCAGACACTTAACACTTACTAGCTGTGTGACCCTGGGCAAGTCACTTAACCCCAATTGCCTTACTAAAAAACAAACAAACAAACAAACAAAAAAGAGGAGACACAGAGAGAGAGAGAGGAGAAAGGGGGAGTGGAGTGGCAGGAGAGAGGGACAGAGAAAGGAAGGAGAGAGAGAGTGACAAAGACAGAGAGAGGGAGAGAGAAAAAGAGGGGGAGGGAAGGAGAGAGAGGAAAAGGGGGAGAAAAAGAAAGGAAAGGAAAGAGGGAGGAGGAAGTAATGCATAGATTTTGCCCTCTCCTTTTAAATCCTATTGAGTGGAGTATTTATAGATGGCACATGTTGAGACATAGAAAGACTTGTTTTTAAAAAGGTCTTTTTCTCCTTTTTAATCAAATTTTGGTTGGAAGGATTTTAGTTGGCAGCTAGGTGGCACAGTGATGGAGTGGTGGATTTGGAGTCAGGAAGACCTGAGTTTAAATCCTGACTCAGACACCTATTATCAGTGTGGCCATGGGAAAATCATTTTTTCTCTGTAAGTCAACTTCCTCATCTGTAGGATGAATATAACAACAGTCCTCACAAGGGACAACAGCAGAACTAGGATCCAAACCAGGGCCACTGACTCCAAATCTGATGCTCTTTCTATGATTTGTTGTTATTTAGTTGTTTCAGTCATGTCTGACTTTTCATGATCCCATTTGGAATTTTCTTGGCAAAGACACTGGAGTGGTTTTCCATTCCCTTCCCTATTCATTTTACAGATGAGGAAACTGAGGCAAACAGGGTTAAGTGACTCGCCCAGGGTCACACAGTTAGGAAGTGTCTGAGACTAGATTTGAACTCAGGAAGATGAAGTCTTCTTGCCTCCAGGCCAAGCACACTGTGCACCATGATGCCACATAGCAGTCCTACCTTTCATGATATTCCAATGTAGTTCACCATGTTCATCTGTTTCAGATTTGAAATGAACTCTCCAGGTTACCATAAGGATAAAGTCATATCAACACACATTTATTTAGCACTTAATTTCTGCCTGGTCCTGTGCTAAGAGTGGGGACACAAAGAGAGGCAAATTCACTCATTGCTCTCAGGGAGCTCACAATCTAATAGGGAGGGGGAAATAACATGCAAACAACTACATTCAGAAAAGATACATACAGGCCAAATTGGAGATAATCACAGAAGGAAAACACTAGTATCAAAGGGATTAGGGAAAGCTTGTTGGAAAAGATGGGATTTAAGATGAAATTTAAGGAATCCAGGGAAGGCAGGAGGAAAAGATGAGACAAAGAGGATACCAGGCATGGAGTCAGCCAGGAAAATGTTCAGGAATAGCAAAGAAGCTAGTGTGATGGTAGGAAAGGAAGATGAAAGACTGGAAGGATAGAGAGGAACCACCATATGAAGGGCTTTAAAAACCAGAATATTTTCTATTTAATCCTGGAAGTAATGAGAAGATATTTGGAGTTTATGGAGTGTGTGTGTGTGTGTGTGTGTGTGTGTGTGTGTGACAGAGAGCCAGAGACAGACAAATGGCCAAATACACTTTAGGAATATCTTTTTAATAATTAAGTAGAAGATGGATGGGAGTAGGGGTTCATTTGAAGCAGGGAGACCAACCAGCAGACTGTTGCATTAGTCTAGCTATGAGATGATAAGGTCTGCATCAGTTTCAAATGAGTGTACAAATGAGTGTATATAGCACTTTGCAAAAGTGCTATGTAAATATTAGCAGTTACTATTATTATTTGTAGTATTTTATAGCTTTCTCAAATGTACAAATGATTATATAGTACAAATCATTCCTCGTATGACATATTTCAATGAAAGGAAATAATTTTCTCTCTTCCTGGAAGATATGAGTAGAAAAACACATTTATTCTGACTCCAATTACCATGCTTAATAACGCTGCCACATAATTTGAAAGTCTAGGTTTTCTCCACTGTGGTTCAATCAATTTTAGTACTATATCTGTCTCTATAATATATCATTATAATTATATTTTCAACTTTGACCTCTCCCTGGAAATAATTTCTATGAGTAAATAAATCACCATTTCCAGATGTAACAATAATACCAATTTTAATATCTGATTTTGATTGTTAAGAAGTGGAAATGAGGAAGATTAATGACTAGTTTTATCAGAACAGAACTGAAATGGGAAAAGGAATCCAGGACTCTACAGATAACCTCTTTTTTAGAAAGCTTAGGTAAGTCACTTGGTCATTCTGTGCCTTTGTTTTCTTCCTTGTAAAATTTGGACAATAAACTTCATCTTTTTTCTTTACTAGAGTGGTGAATTTATGAGAATATCAAATGAAGGACACATCGTGAAAAATTTAACAAAGGATAATATTAGTTAGTAGGGAAGAAAGAAAAATAAAACTCATCAAATAAAAATGACATAAAAGCCAAAGGCTAAAGAATTGAAGAATGAACCAGATTAGAAAACTACCATCTTGTTATATCACAATTTGGAAATATGATGAAAAGGAATGAATAGAATTGAAACTGAGATGTTCTTAATGCTGAATATAAATAACTCTAGGTAAACAATAGGGATGTCTTAAAAGAATGAATAAATGGGTAAAGCACAAAAAAAAATCTCATAAATAATGTATTAAGCATTAAGAAAAATGGAAAGATGTGGGTTAGCCCAAGATATATGAGAATTGGTTGAATGAATAGGACTAGCCCACATCTTTCCATTTTGCTTTGTGTTTAATAATGGAAGGACTGGTCAGTGAAGGCTTTAGTATAAGTTTGGATATTCCCTTCTTGGTGGGTTATGTAGAGTGTGTGCAGATAATCCCTTTCTTATTCCAATCCAACATGTGGAGGGCTGGTGAGTTACTTCTTGCCATGGATGACTGAGGGGTTGGCATTTTGGTAGTGACAAAGAATCTTCTGGTTGGCTGAGGAGACAGAAAGACTGATGACTGATAGGTTGCCAAACTTGAACTGACTGCATTTAAAAGGAGTGATCCTTCTTTCCCTTGACCTGTTAATTCTTTTCCTTCCATACAAGTGAGGCTTTTTGTATACACAATCCGCATAAAGAAATGAATGAAGGAGATGGAAGGAAACGTACATAGGCAGAACAGTTCATCTGGAGTACAGGGTGTGTGAGAGGGAAGTAATGTGTGATTAGTCTATCATTTTCAATTTCTCACTTGAACTCATCAGACACAGCTAATCTGATGTTATTTTGCTGCTTCTACCTCCTCCATAGCTTCCCTCTATGTCCCTTTATCTCCATTCAGATAGCCACTATTCTGGTGTAGGTCTCATCACCTCACACCCACACTGTTTAGCTAGCCTTCCAGTTGATGTCCCTGCCTCCTCTCCCCCCTACAGTCTATACTCCACTTGGCTGCCAGTGGGATTTTTCTGAAGTAGATTTAACCACATCATACATATCCTGCTTTGAGCCCCTTGAGTTCCAGTGGCTATTACCTCAAGATAAAATTTAAACTTCTTTGTTTGTCATTTAATGCTTTTTCTAACTTGGTTCCATCTTACATTTTGAGCCTTCTTACACATTCTCTCTTATATAAACACTCCAGCAAAGTTTACCTGCTTATAGGTCTATCTTCTGTTTAGATGGTACAGTGAATAGACTGATGGGTCTAGAGTCAGGAAGACCTGAATACAAATCCAGGCTCAGATAAATATTAGCTATGTGACCCTGGGAAAGTAACTTAATTGTTCCTACATCCCAGAGTTACTGTGAGGATCAAATAAGATAATATTTGTAAAGCACTTAACACAGTGTGTAACATATAGTAGGAACTTAATAAATGTGTCCTTCCTTCCCTCCCTCCCTTCCTTCTCTCTCTCCCTCCCCCTCTCCCTCTCTTCCTTCCTTCCTTCCTTCCTTCCTTCCTTCCTTCCTTCCTTCCTTCCTTCCTTCCTTCCTTCCTTCCTTCCTTCCTTCCTTCCTTCCTTCCTTCCTTCTTTCCCTTTCTTCCTTCCAACAGTTATCCCAATTTGATAGCTCTTGACAGTCTCTCTCATTGGCTGTCCCTTATCCTGGGAATATGTTCTCTCCCACCTCCACCTCTTAGGTTCCCTGGTTTCCCTAAAGACTCAGGTCAAACCATACCTTCTATAGGAGGCCCTTCCCAGGCTACTCCAGCTGCTGAGGCCTTCCTCTCTTAAGTTATCTCTTTCCTTCTCTTATGTACCTACCTAGTCATTTGCACATTGTTTGTCCCATTAGAACGTGGGCTCCTTGAAAGCACTGATGGCTTTTCTTTGAATCCCCAGTGCTTAGCACAGAATAAGAGCTTAATAAATGTTTGTTGACTTATTATCTGAAGTTGCTTATCTTGATTTTCAGACATATAAGCAAGTTTTCATTTATATGTTCAGGTTTCTATTCATGTATACAACTACCCTATGCTATTCTTGCTGCACTCCTGAGCTACTCACTGAATACCCACAAATTCCTATTTAAATATCTCTCTCCAAAACTATTACCCAGAGATATACCCGCTTTGACATCTATACAGACATACTCAAGTAACATGCAGAGAAAGATATGCGCAGTTCTTGAGAATAACTTTACCCTAGACTAGAGAGTATCTGAGCTCAATAAACTCTTACCAGATGGTTAAGACATAAGCCTGTTCACTTTTCCCTATTTTCTGAATTGTCCTTCTTAGATGATAGGTATAATTAGTTGGCTGGCAAGTCTCCCATGCATGGATTTGAACTTTATGTGAATGAAGTATCTTTTCATGATCAGGCATGAAGAATGGAAAAGAATGAGAGAAAGGTATGAAAAGATATGAAAAGAAATCAAGGAAGGTAGTGCTTAAAAAGTAAAGAGAAAGAAGAATAGCAGGATCTGGAAAGAAAAAGGCAAAAAAAAAAAAAAAGAAGGAATAGACATTGGTGACTCTGCATGAAATTAAACCACTGAGGACATGTTGGCAAAAAGATTCCCTGCTTTGGATCATTTCCAGACACGCTAATTAGTCTAGTGGCCACTTTTAGACAGTGTTCTTTTCTTGATATATTAGGGTATCTGATTTTATTGCTTTTAAAATGACTATATTGGGGTGAATCTCTTCTGGAGGTCTCTGGATGAGAGAACAAAAGCAGAAAGTACTTGCTAATTGAGTTAAATGGAAATTGAAAGATCAAACCTGTAGATATTTCATTATTCAAGTCAGTTCTTGCAGCTCATGTGCTGACTATAAGCCTGGACTTCCACCAAACAGCAGATACATTGGAGCAATAGCTAGCTGCTTTGTTGCCAAGGGAAATGGTCCAAATTGCCAGGCCATATGATGTCCTTTGCCAATATACCACTGGACGTGGAGATGGCTTTAGGAATCACTAGAATATCTAGCTAAATGGTGTCCAAATTTTGAAACCAAGTACACCATTATTAAAAAATGCAAAAATAGAAATTAAAAAGGGTAAGCTAAAGATGAAATAATATTTGATCTTAGAATCAGAAGGGGTCCACTGGAGTTTATTGAGTTAGAGTCCTTTGAGAAAGTCATTTTGGCAGCTTTTTGAGGGAAGGAATAGAGTAAGGAAAGATTAAAGCAAGGATGCCATTGTGAGATTTGAGGAAAGAAGCCATGAATACCTGAATGAGGTTGATGACTATCTGAGTAGAGAGAAGGAGACATGTTTGAGAGATATTATGGAGGAAGCAATGGGAATATCCCTGCCCACTTCCCAATTAGAATGTGAGCTCCTTGAAAGTAGTCCCTGTTCTATATTTCTTTGCCTCCACAACTCTCTCTCAGCACCGTGCTTGGCACATCATCAGAACCTAACAAATTCTTTTTGTCTGATTAGATATCGGGGCAGATTGCTGAATGAACAGTGAAGAGTGGAAGAGGACAATGATGTTCTGGACTTGGGTAACTAGAAGAATGGTAATCCTCTAGGGCAGTAAGAAGGAGGCTCAGAAGGGAGATGGGTTTGGGGAGAAGGATAATGTAATAAGATTTGGGATGCAGATTGAAATCTATTTATCACTACTCATCCTCTGAGACCATCTCATTGAAAATGGGTAGGAGTTGGGGGAGGGGGAGAGCCATGGACTCAGAGTGTGGAGCCAGCCAAAGGCAACAGTTCCACCTGGGGGACACCAGCAATGACCACAAGGTGATCTGAAGTTCAGGAGACAATGTAGGAGGAGAAGTGAGAGGGGAAATTTTCCCAGTGGCACCTATATAGTTATTGGTATGAGTGTCCTGATTGAGGTTGGGAGCTTGTACACCCATAATATGGGGGTGGGGGGAGGGGGGGAAGGTTGGAATTTGGCTGTGCTGAAACTAAGGGGCAGCTAGGTGGTGCAGTGCATAGAGCACTGGCCCTGAAGTTGGGAGGACCAGAGTTCAAATCTCACCTCAGACACTCACTAGCTGTGTTACTCTGGGCAAGTCATTTAATCCCAATAGCCTTAAAAGATCTGGGGTATTTCCAGTCATCCTGCTATATATTTTGCTACTGGACTCAGATGGCTCTAGAGGAGAGAGTGATTGACCTTGCACAGCCCTTCCTCATTTAAATCCAATTCACTGCAAGTCATGACATCACCCCAATGCCATGGTCCTCTACAAACAAAGGACAAACAACAACAGCTGAAGCTAAACCCTGTGAGAGCTTGTGTGAGAGAGACCCATCTTCTCATCCTTCTATTGAGAGATCATGAATCTCTTGGGGTAATGCCATAGCCCCACTTTGGAGATAACTGCATGAAGTTTTGGAGTAAGTTAGTCTTTAGAGAGCTTCTGTGCTCCCTGCTGACATTTATTTCTAAGGCTCTAGATAGCCTTAAATGGCACATTGGATGGAGCCTCAGGCCTGGAGTCAGGAAGACCTGAGTTCAAATCTGACCTCAGATACTTACTAGCTATGTGATCCTGGACAAGTCACTTAACCCTGTTCTCCTCAGTTTCTTCCTGTGTAAAATTGGCTGCAGAAGGAAATAGCAAACCACTCTAGTACCTTTGCCAAGAAAATCCCAAGTTCAGTCACAAAGAGCTAGACATGACTGAAAAGACTGAATAACAACAACAAAAGTTAGCCCTGCAAGTGTGGAAGGTTTTAGTGTAAATGGGTCAGCTCTAAGACCTTGTCTGGTTTTCCTGTTTATAGGTATTCTGAGGAGTATTGGCTCCTTGATACTTAAAGGAAAAGTTACATCATTGGTATATTTTTTTAGATACTTGAAACTCAAAAAAGATTAGCTATTTCTATTTCATGACTTTTTCTATATCTATGTTGTCGATGTTCCTTAGTATTCTAAGGAATTTTCAATAGATGAAAGAAATAAAACATGTAACTGTACCTGTTAGGACCAAATATATCAAATTATGTAGCTTGGTCTTTAAAGGTAGTCTTGTATTTTGGTCTCTTTTTATTCTGGTCTGGACCTACACACCCAGTCAGCCTATCAAAGTTCAGGGTATTGGTGGACTTGAAGGACTCATGAACTCTAATTGATGTGACATAAGGCCCATTGCCTTTCTCTTCAATTTTCCCCAAATGGAACAAAGGTGTCAAATTTCTAAGTTCTTGGAAAACTTAAAACTTTCATTCTTTTTTTTTTTAATTTTTTTTTTGTGAGGCAATTGGGGTTAAGTGACTTGCCCAGGGTCACACAGCTAGTAAGTGTTAAGTGTCTGAGGCCAGATTTGAACTCAGGTACTCCTGACTCCAGGGCCAGTGCTCTATCCACTGCGCCACCTAGCTGCCCCTAAAACTTTCATTCTTATTTAATTCATATCCTTATTTTAATTCCTATCCTATCTCAAATGTATATCAAAACTCCAAAAATTTATATTCAGGGGCAGCTAGGTGGTGCAGTGGATAAATTACCAGCCCTGGATTCAGGAGGACCTGAGTTCAAATCTGGCCTCAGACACTTGACACTTACTAGTTGTGTGACCCTGGGCAAGTCACCTAACTCTCATTGCCCTGCAAAACAAAACAAAACAAAACAAAACAAAAATTTATTCTCTTGATGTTTATATGGCAACTTTAGACTATGGCTTATTCTGCAATTCTTTGTCTTCCAGAAACATTATAAGCAATAATTGAATATTTAATCAGAGCTGATATAAAACTGATGTTATTCCCTCCAATGGTGTAGATTGAAACCTATCCATGCCTTCTCATTGAGTGACCTTTGACCACTTTTCCTAAGTATTTAATAAAACTTAGCCTGTAGCTTTCAAAGAAGAGGCAAGTCTTAAAATAAGGAAGGCAAGAAATTAAAAAAATGTGAAAAATGCTGCAAATCATTAATAATAAGATTAAGGAAAACTGAATCAACTCTGAGCCTTTACCTCATTCCCATCATGTGGGTAAAGATGACAAAAAGGTAAAATGATTATTGTGTCAAGGGCTGTGGGAGCACAGTCCCCTTTGGTACTATTGGTAGATGTATGAAATTATCTAACTGATCTGGAAAGCAATTTGGAATTTTATCCTCCCAAATGCACTAAACTTGGCATACTCTTTGATTTAACACCATTATTAAGCTCCTATTCCAAAGAGATTAAAGAAAGAGCAATAGTGTTTGATGAAGAACTGTGAATGACTTGACTATTCTCAATAATACAATGATCCAAGAAAACCCAAATGACTATTAATGAAAGATACTGTCTACCTCCAAAGAAAGAACTGATATTGATGGAACATTTTGAAGCACGCTATTTTTAGTTTTCTGTCATTTTTTCTTTTAATCAAGTTTTCTTGTAAAAAATGACAAATATGGTCATGTTTTAAATAATCATACATATATAACCCATATCTAATTGCTTGCTGCCTCAAGGAGGGGGATGGAGAGGAAGGGAAGGAGGGATAAAAATTGGAACCCAAAACTATAAATAAAAATGTCTATCACATTCAAAATATTCAAGAAAGAGGACCTATATGTACAAAAAATATTTAAATCAGCACTTTTGTTGTATCAAATAACTGGAAACAAAAAGGATACCTATCAATTGGGAGATGGCTTAACAAATTATGGTCTATTCTACCATAAGAAATGGTGAAATGAGATGAATTCAGAGAATCCTATGAGGACTTGTATAAAATTATAAAAACTTAAGTGCAGAATTTATACACTGCTTATAACACTCTAAAGGAAAAGATATATGTTCAATACTATGACCAATCACAAAAACAAAACTCTAATGTTAAATCAAATTATCAACCTTTTGTGGTCATGTAAGACCCACATTTTCAGATATAGCCTATATGTGGATTAATTTTGCATGACTATACTTATTTGTTTGAAGGTAAAACTTTTGATTGTTTTTTGTGGGGGCATATGTATAGATGGTGATAGGAATATTTTTAAAAAGAAGAAAAGGGTAAATGAATCATTAACTATATATACATATATGTATGCATCCATGCATGCATGTATGTATGTATGCATGTATATATGTATGCGTATAAGAAAACTGAGATGGGTCACAGCAAGGGCAGTATTGGAAGTATTATGTTAAATCTGAATACACCAAATAACCCTCTCAAGCTTTCTTTGTGGTAGGGATCTGCAGCTTCATATGTTTTCCTTTTTTCCTTTCTTTTATTTTTATAGGGAATAATCATACTTTTGATATTTGTTAAATTCATAGTAATAAAAAGGAAATTAAAAATTATATGAGTGCCAATATAATACTTAGGCTGTCCATCTATTATCTTTTGTTCTTACTACTTGTCAAGCTCACCTTTTTCCAATTAAAAAATATCCTGAATTATATCTTCTAACATAATTTCTTGCACAGAAGACATCAGTTGTCATATACAATAGTTTACTTATGGCTACCATATGGCTCCTTGGGTCACCTGAATATTTGATTCTTCAGAGAATGTAGAATTCCAAGTGTCACACTGGAGTTTAAATATATAGGGTTTTGTTTCAGAAAGTAGCCTAGGATCATTGAAAGTACTGAGAAATTTCTAAAATATCATATAGCTTGATTACTTCCCCCTGCTCAATTTTAGGCCTATCTCATTCAATGTCCATGAGTAGTATATAACCAAGACATATGTGCTTATAGATTAACTCTATGGATTATGTATTCCAATTCACATCAAAGTTGAAGGGCAAGGTGGAGGAGAATTCTTTTTAGTTGTTTTTAGGTTTTTGGGGGGAGTGAAAAATCATTCTTCATCCACTTGGTGGTTTTTTTTTTTTTCTGAGTGGCTAGTTAGAATAAACTGTTTTGAGTGATGTTGGGTTTCATTTATAATACTCTGCCATGTTTTGTGGCTTGATACAATCATTCCAATGTCATTCATGAACAGGAACATCAGGAGAAATTTACAATATATAATTTTTTTTCTTCTATTTGGAATCTGTGCTGGACATCCTTTATAGTGGAAAATACCTTTGGTGAGTATAAGCCACACTCATAATAAATTCATTGTAGGACAATTATCTAACATACTGAGGACCTTTCTTGCTTGTTATTAATACTATGTGGATTCTAATGGATCCCAAAGGTTCTTTATTCACTATTACTAACTCCTACCATGGGACAAGACCATCTTTTTTGCTCATATGTTTCCTTGATGACATCTTCTGATCCCACTTCTTTTTTTTTTTTTTAGTGAGGTCACACAGCTAGTAAGTATCATGTGTCTGAGGTCGGATTTGAACTCAGGTCCTCCTTACTCGAGGGTCAGTGCTCTATTCACAGTGCCACCTAGCTGTCCCTAAACTATATTATTTTTTTTTAAGTGAGGCAATTGGGGTTAAGTGACTTGCCCAGGGTCACACAGCTAGTAAGTGTTAAGTGTCCGAGGCCGGATTTGAACTCAGGTACTCCTGACTCCAGGGCCGGTGCTCTATCCACTGTGCCACCTAGCTGCCCCCCACTTCTTCTTAATAATTTCTGCCCCTGAGAATGAAAATTTATGTTAAAGTTAACACAAACCAAATAATTTATAAAGTAAATGTTTCTTCCAAGATATTGGTCATAAACAATTTGTGATTATCTGTCATTATTCACAGCTCTTTTTGTTCACATAGATACTACAGAGTTGACTGTAGAAGAAAAGCAAAGATCAACATATGTAGAATAATATTTTTGTGTGGAAATGTATCCTTTTAAATTGTGTAAAATCCTAGAAGGCATAATGAAATGTACTGAAATGGGGCAGAGGATGAAGAGTTCACTTTTTCCTTGTCTTCCAGCTGTGTAGTCACTTTCAATGTATGTCCATATTTAATTAAAATTTTCCCATTTCTTTTCCTTCAGGAAATTGCAAAATTCCTGGCCCCTGTGCTTCCCATGGAAGCAGAGGCCCATCTTTCATGCCAACATGCTACCAGATTCTCTGTATTACAGTGAAGCATAGAAGACAATAGCCTCAAAACATAAAAATGATTGCCATTCAGAAGACAGAGAGGAACATGATGGGTGTGAAAGCAGGTTGCAACATATAATTAATGAAGAAATACAAAGAAGAACAGGAACAAAGAATGTCATTTTGAAAATGTATAATAAGGAAAAAGTATGGGTTGCTTACATAGAAAGGGCAAGGTGGCTAGCCCAAGTGCTTAATTGCCATCCTCATGATGTCAGGAGAAAGCTATGATGGCCTCTAGGCTATTGGTTGGCCCTTTCCATAGGTAACTTTCTCTAGAATATAGATAAAAGTTGCAAAGGTTGAGCGTTCTTGGCTAGTTTGTCGTGGAAAGGAAAAATAAAAATAACATCACAGATCTTTTTGATGATTTGAAAGCATAATAGTTTCCAATGTTGCCTTAGTTCAAACAAACACAAAACTAAAAAGAACCAAGTCACTATTTTTCTTTTCAGAGAAAAGTTCTTCAGTGATACTTAGGTTTTTTTTTTTCTATACTACACTCTGGAAAAGTTATAGGAAAAAATTCTTAATAAGTTTCTACTTGCAGCTGGGTATAGTGGCATATGCCTGCAATCTCTTCTCCTAGAAAGCTGAGAATGGTAGATTGCTTCAGTGTGGGAATTCTGAGATGAAGTTAGACTAAATCCAATCAGGTGTCAGCACTAAGTCCAGAACTAATATGGTGAATACACAGAGGGGAAAACTGGTCCAAGTTGGAAACTTCCATTATGATTAAGAATATAGGGGCAGCTAGGTGGCACAGTGGATAGAGCACCAGCCCTGGAGTCAAGAGGACCTGAGTTCAAATCCGGCCTCAGACACTTAACACTTACTAGCTGTGTGACCCTGGGCAAGTCACTTAACCCCAATTGCCTCACTTAAAAAAAAATAATATAGTTTAGGGACAGCTAGGTGGCACTGTGAATAGAGCACTGACCCTGGAGTAAGGAGGACCTGAGTTCAAATCCGACCTCAGACACATGATACTTACTAGCTGTGTGACCCTGAGCAAGTCACTTAACCCCAACTGCCTCTCTCTCTCTCTCTCTCTCTCTCTCTCTCTCTCTCTCTCTCTCTCTCTCTCTCTCTCTCTCACACACACACACACACACACACACACACACACACACACAAAGTATAGTTTAGCTGTGAGTAGCTGCTGCACTCCCAGCCTGGAGAGTTAGGAAGACAAAGTCTCAAAACAAAAACAAAACAAAACAAACACAAAGTTCCTATTTTACCCTCTCCCCTCCATATTATGTTCTGTGTAATTTAAAATTCTAAATGTGGGTTCTAATCTGTCCCCCCCACCCCAGTTTTTTGGGGAAACTGACTAAAATAACTGATAAATGAGTTTAGAATTTTTTAAAGGGTTTATTGAAAGATAGTAAAAGAAAGAGAAAGATTGAGAACAGATTTCTTATAACCTGGCAATCCTAGCCTTCTAATCTCCCACTTCTGAAGTTCCCTGCCACCATGCTGATGTCTCGCAGCCAAAGAGGAAGCTCAGTCCCACCAGTGTCTCCTTCCTCCATGTCCTCCTCCCAGAAAATGGGAGGCTCCTCAAGTTGATTGGCTGGTAGACTTTATAGACAGTACCCACGAACAAACATCACTTCCTGATGCCAAGGACCTTGATCACATGGCTTGCCCTCAGAGTCCATCTCCTCATGGTGGAGCTTTTCTACAGTAAGTCTTCAGCAGGTGGCATCATTCCAATCGTTACAGTTCCTATTTGCAAAAAAAAAGAAAACTTCATGCATGGAGCTGACCTTGTAGGTTTTGCATCACTAGGGACATGTTTTGAGCTTTTTTCCTAGATTGGTGATACCATTCACATTAAATTCCCCAAACAGCTGGCCAATGTTATATGTGAGGTCTGGTGACCATGAAGCAAAATCTTCTCTAGATATGGAACCATCGTTGCTAATACCATACTTGATATGCAGTAGTTCTCAGAATGCCATCCATAGGTCACTGGGAGATAACCTATGAACTGATTTTTTTGTAGATCTAGTGATTATAATATGTTGGTGCCTATTTCTCTGTTTTTTGACTGTATTAGACCCATTTAATTTAAAACAAGGAGGGAACTCGGAGTTCATCTACTCTGTTCTCCCTGTTCTTCACAAGCAACACTCCATCTCTGATCTCCATGCTTTTGTATTGGCCATCCCACATGTTTGGAATGAGCTGCCTCATATAGTTCTCCAATTATATATTCTCAATTTTCCGTCCTTGGACCTCTTTTCTTCACCCTCTATACTACCTAACTTGATAATCTCATAAATTCATTTGGATTTAATTACCATTTCTATGCTGATGACTCAAAGTCTACCTATCCTGCACCAGTCTCTGCTGACCTCCAGCCATACATCTCTAATTGCCTTTCAGACACCTTGAACTAGATGCCTAGTAGACATTTAAACTCAACATGTCCAAAGTAGAACTCATTATCTTTCCTCCTAACCTTTCCCTCTGTCCTTACTCTCCTATATTCCCTATTACTGTAGGAGGCAATACCATCCTGCCAGTCCTTTAGGCTCACAACCTAGGAGACATCCTGAATTCCTCACTATCCCTCACCTCCATATCCAATCTGTTGCCAAGACTTGTCAATTTTGCCTTTTCAATATTTCTCAAAAACACCCCCTTTTCTTGTCTGCCACTGCCACCACGCTGGTGTAGGCCCTCATTGGATTATTGCAATAGCCAGCTCATGGGTCTGCCAGACTAGAGTCTTTCCCCATTCAGATCTGTCTTTCATTCATTCACCAAAATGATTTTGGTCTGACTATGTCATTACTCAATAAACTCCAGTGACTCTGTCACTTCTAAGATAAAACAGAAGATCATTCAAAGTCTTTTGTGACCTACTCTTCTCCTACTTTTCCAGTCTTCTTACACTTTACTCTCCACCACATATTCTCAGGTTCAGTGACATAGGTTATTCATTCCACAAATACAATACTCCATCTCTCAGCTACAGGCATTTTTCTTGGCTGTTCCCCATGCCTGGAATGTTCTCCCTCTTTACCGAAGCCTTCTGACTTCCCTGGCTTCCTTTAAATACCAGCAAAAATCCCATCTTTTCATCCCCCAAAAGAGGAAAAGACCTATTTGTACAAAAATATTTATAGCAGCTCTTTTTGTGTTGCCTAGGAATTGGAAATCAAAGGAATGATCATCAATTGGGGAATGGCTAAACAAACTGTGGTATATAATCATGATGGAATATTATTGTGCTATAAGAAATGAAAAGCAGGATGATTTCAAAAAGGCCTGGAAAGACTTGTATGAACTGATGTATAGTAAAGTAAGCAGAACCAAGAGATCGCTATTTTTTTGATGAAGCACTGTAAATGACTATTCTCAGCAATACAATGATCCAAGACAATCCCAAAAGACTATTAAAGAAACACACTATCCATCTCCAAAGAAAGAACTGATATTGTTGGAACACAGACTTAAGTATGCTATTTTTCATTTTTTTTCTTTTATTCAGGTTTTCTTATACAAAATGACTGATACTGTAATGTTTTACATAATTGCACATATATAACCCATATCTGATTGCTTACTGCCTCAGGGAGTGGGGAGGGGAGGGACAGAAGGAGGAATAAAATTTGGAACTCAAAACTATAAATAAAGATGTTAATTATTTTAAAATCCCATCTTTTACAGGAAGTCCTTCCTAACGCCTCTCAATTCTAGTACCTTCCCTCTGTTATTATGTCCCCTTTATCCTGTATATAGCTTGCTTTGTATATATTTGTTTGCATGTTGTCTCCCCAAATAGATCATAAGCTCCTTCAAGGAAGGACTATCTTTTGTCTCTTTTTAAAAAATAGTATGGTGCTTGAAACATAGTATGCCCTTAAGAAATGTTTATAAATAAAACCAATTGACTTAATAAATGTGTATAAATTGATTAATTGCTTGATTCTTCAAGGTCAGTCCTGATTTAGGTTGGTGTGATGATTCAGACTCAGGGCTAGAATAAATTATTTCATCTGTACAATATCTAACATTGGACAACATGAGGTTCACTTAGTAATATATTGGAAATATATTTAGCAAAATTAAAGTGTTGATTTACTTGGGAACAGCTCCTCTAGATTCTCCAAAAATCTATGCCAAAAACAAAGAAGCAATGCCCTAGTTATTTTTCTGAGAGGTTAGAGTTAGGAGGCAAGAGCGAGAGCGAGAGCAAATACGTCTATAATATTATTTCTCACAGTGAAGTCTAGGACTATTTGTCCAGAGGTTCCCCCCTTGTCTTTCCCCATTGTCTTTTCCCTCTTCTCATTTATAATAATGAAAATGACCTCATTTTTATGTGGATACAAAACCCATTTTAAAAGTACAAACAGCAAATAACTACAATGTAAGGGCAAGCAGTGTCAGCTTCCCAGGGAACACTGAGGTAAAGGAGGCAGGGAGAATGTGAGTGGATAAATTCACTCAGTCCCAGTGAGGAAGCAAATTCTATTGTGACAGGTTAATCCTTAAGAGGGATCAGAGTCAGGGCTCCAACTGCTCATGATTATATTCATCCTTCCCTCACAATTGGCTGGAAACTGATGACAACCTTGGGTCCCTATCCTTTCCTCAGGTCTCAAAAGTTCCTACGTTTTCTCCACCTCCACCTCCACCTCCACCTCCACCTCCACCTCCACCTCCACCTCTACCTCCACCCTATGCAACTTCAATCTCCCACTATCCTTTATTTTCTCCTTTCAGTTGAGAAAAACGACATTTTCTATTAGTTTCCTTGCCAATATGGGGCTACATAAATACCTGGTCTTGATGGAGGAGGCAAAAAGGGATTAATAGAAAAACCTAAGGTCCAAGCTCTAATTCAGATATTAGCTCTAAAAGGGAATCAGACCCCAGTTAATGGATAACTTCTTCATTAATATGTCAGGGCCTAGCTTCTTGTTGTACCCACATTAATCAGTACCCATGACAAGATCATAACAAAAACAAAAAGGACCAGGTCAAAAAGACCATAACAATATCAATGATATACTGACTGACAGGCTATAGAAAATCAAACTAGAAATAAATGAAAAAATGAAGATATTTTGAAACTAGCCATGGGAATCAGAAAGAGACATGCACAGAAAAGGCCAAATTTGTCCCCAGATTCACCTAATGACGTGTAAACCCCCAAAACACACCTCCACTGAAAAAGGTACCTGCCTCAGGGGTTGGTTTAGGCCCCCAAGAACTCCAAATTAGGATAGGCCCTCCCCTGTACCTCCCTAAGGTGGAGATTATTATAATGAGACTGATAATCAATTTATCCATTCAATAAATATAACTGTCTTTTCTTTCACTATTGAAGGGATACCTTTACATTTTTCTGGTTCTCTCCCTGTGTTCACTCACAGTATTGCAATAAAACTTAGGAAACTGAGTCACTGAGTCTTGTAATTCTTTTGGGATGACTCACAATCAATTGGACCGTAATTCCATCCCACATCAGTCTTGCCCTAATGGATATGGGTGAAGTTTAGCTCTAATTCACAACCCTCACCAAGTTCCTGCATCGCTGCATTCCTTCCTAATATTTAACTGCTCTTCTCTGGTTTACAAATTATCTCATCTGCCTCGATGCCCACTATCAGCATTGACTCTGGACTTAGCCTCTCTGAAGCTTCCAGTCTACTTCCTAGGGCCAAACAAAATTAATCTAATCAATTCAACAACTATTTACTAATTGTTTAAGGGAATATGATAAGTACAGAGAATATAAAGATTTTGCTGGAATGTAAATAACCTTTGCCTTCAAGTAATTTATATTTTACTCAAGAGATCCAATGTGTATACAAATAATTATGATACAAGGTACTTTGAGGAAGAAGAAGGCACCAGCAAATAACAACAGGGAAAGTTTCACATGAATACTCAGAATACTCAATCCCCCCTATTTTTTTTTCTTTCTTTGGTTTAGTTCTTTGAAGTGATGGCTTAAATTCTCTTCATAAATTCTTGTGCCCAGGAATTGTCCTCAATATTTCTTGCTCAAGTTACATGTTTTTTTGAATGGGGAATCCATGATACATCTTTGACAATACTTAAATGCCCTTTGTCCTAAGCATTATGCAAGGCAAGTACCCACCTTTTTTAGGAGCCATCATTAGTGCTAGAACAAAGCCTTGCCCTAGGAACTTCTTATGCCCTAATGCCACAAGGATGATGATTAATGATTCATGAATAGTTCGTATACCCATATCCTGGGTCTTGGCCTTTAAATGGGACCTGCAGAAAGGGATTTCTCTAGAAGCTGGAGAGCTGCAGACAGTTATATATGAAGAAAAGGGGGACTAATTGCAGGTGTAGACTGGGTTCTCTGAAGAGAGATCTGTGTAACTATAGTTGCAGAATGCTTAAAGATTCTTCTAAATGAAAGTTTGGCGTATTGTCAGGACATGTTTAAATCCACTTCTTTTTGTCTAGAAGGGGCAGGGGTAATTATGGTTACTTGATGGCTGCTCTAAATCTTGTTTCAAGCAAATACATAATTCTCAGTGGCTAACTTTCCCATTACATGTCTAATAATCTCTCTTTCTCTGTGTGTCTCTTTTTAAAAAAAGACCACAGAAAACTTTGGAGAACCAAGCAAACCCACCTGAGGTTAAGGAAGAATGTAAAAACAGAGGCAGTCTTGGACTACACTAATTAATGAGACACAGAGTCACAATGTGGAGAAGCAACCTAGATGTTTCCTTTCACTGGTGCTGTGAACCATGTGAACTCTGCAGTTCCAGGAAAAGAAGACCAGATCTCTTGTGACTCCAAGTTATTTCCTTTTGGAAGGAAGAAAGAAAAAACCATTTATTAACTACCTACCATGTGCCAAGCACTACTCTAAGCACTTCACAAAAATCTCATTTGATGTTCATAATAATCCTGCAGGGAGGGGCTATTACTGTACCCATTTTATAGTTGAGGAAACTGAGGCAGATCTTTGTCTCTTAAGTGACTTGCCCATGGTCATACAGTTAGTAGTGTCTGAGGTCAGATTCAAATTCAAGTCTTCCTGACTCCAAGCCCACCACTCTATTTATCCTGTTCTACCCAGGGAAAAGCTAAATGTCCTGAATACAATATTCCAAATATGATTTAATCATGGTCTAGTAAGTTAAGACTGTCACCTCTCTCATTCAGGGCACCTTTAATAATGGAGCTTATATTAGCTTCTCAGCCTTCCATGTTGATCCTAAAATCACTATATCCTTTATATACAATTATTAGCCAGCTCCTTCATTTGATACTTGGACTGTTTGTTTTTTCCAAATATGGTAATGTTTTACATAATCATACATGTATAACCCATATCTGATTGTTTGCCACCTATGGGAGAGGGGAGGGGAGGGAGGTAAAGAGTGTTAAAAATTGGAAACCAAAACTATAAATAAAAATGTTTATTATTTTAAAAAATTAAATAAAAACATTTTTAAAGAGGCAAATTCTTTCTTTGTATCTGCAGGGCTTAACACAGTACCTAGCACATAATGGGTACTTAAATAAATATTGATTGATGATTGTTTAGAGGGTTTTACACTACAAAATAGAAGGGGATGGAGAAAAATTATAGCATAGACCTAAGAAGACTAGTGCTATATAGCCATGGTCTCCAAAGATTATCCAATGGGGCATAATAATAAAATATTAGCTCCCCTATTTATAGTTATTTTAAAAATAAAAATAAAACACATTTTCCTCCATACCTGAAGGTGGGGGATTTTAGGTATGGGAAGTTTCATTCCCTAACCAATTTGCTTGTTTATTCTATAATTTTGCTTAACTATTTTTCTTTGTTGAAGAGGAGGGTTCAATGGTTAGGGTAGGGTAGGTATATCAGAAAAAGGACTGCGGCATTTGAAAAAACACACAGGCAAATCAATAAAACATTTTTTAAAATAAGGGGCAGTTGGGGGCATCTAGGTGGTGCAGTGGATAAAGCACTGGCCCTGGATTGAGGAGGACCCGAGTTCAAATGTGGCCTTAGACACTTGAAACTAGCTTTGTGACTCTGGGCAAGTCACTTAACCCTAATTGCCCTGCAGTAAAATAAAAATAAAAATAAAGGGTTGGTTAACATTCTTGCTTGATGATTCACTTTCAGTGTATATTTTGACATACTGCAGTTTATATATATATATATATATGTATATATATGTATATGTATATATGTATATGCACATACATATATGTAGATGCCAGTTAAGTAGATTTATTGATAATATTATTTAATTTTTATTTAACCCAAGTCACAAAATGGACAAGTAGCTTTAAAAGACTCATTCAGAGAAATATTGACTTGAAGATCATACCAATAATATGAGCAAGAGCAAACATGAAAATAGAGCTCACACTTCTACCCAAATCATTAGCCCTCATCAGGCATATTACCACATAAAAGACAAATCTAATCAGATCTTCCAAAGATCTGTCAAAAAAATTAAATTATCAAGAAGATTATGTAAAATGTGACTTTTTGCCCACTGTTAAGAGTGAACCTCCCATTAAATGTATACTGTTAGTAAATATATACTGTTATTAAATGTTTTGTTGCATCATGAATTTTTCAGTAATAACCATATGAAGCCATTACAATTGGCAAGTCATTTAAAAATAGCTTTTGTTGCCAAATGAATACACTTGAAAAACTTGGAAATAAAAAATTTTAGCCTGGTTGAAAGCCTTCTAAATGAAGAGGTAATTTATACTTAGATTTCAGCAAAGAAATTGATAAAGTCTCTTGTACTAACTTTGTGGCTAAGTTGGAGCCATGTGGACTCCAGATGATAAGATAGGTGGAATCTATGTTGGTTTTCTGGATCCAGACTCAAATAGTCACCAAAGGCTCAATGGCTTTTGTTTAATAAAGTGTCATTATAGTGATATGCCATGTCCAGGAAATATCACAGACAGACTTTTAAAAAAATTTCCTTTTTAAACAATAAGAAAAAATTCTAAAGCTTAAAAAAGTAAGAAAGTTCATTTTAATTTTGGATCAAGATCATATGTTTCCAAAAGGTGCTGAAATCAGATTCTTTTAAAGAGTCCCTTCTATTCAATTTTTAAGACAGGATGCTAATTTAGTTGACGTAAAACACACAGCAGATACATAAGATAAAATAGCATCATACCAAAACACAAGACCTTTGACCTCCAAATCATCTTACAGGATATTCATTATTTGAGACACTTTAAAAGTTTTTCCAGATTTCTGTTATGTCTAGTTATGCCAACCTCCAAATACAAGCTGCTTACTTATTATCTCTTTTCCAAATAACTACTTAAATAACTACAAATAACTACTTAAAAATGAGGCATTAGTATTTATTAAGCTGAATTATTTAATAATCAATATGGAAGGGATACTGGATACTGGATTTAGAATCAGGAAACCCAGGATGAATTTCTTAGGATCAGACTGTGTGACTTTGGGTAATTCTCTTTATTTCTCTGGGTATTGGTTTCCTGGTTTATAAAATGAGGGGCTTGAATGGGATGGCCTCTGAAGCCCCTTCTATTTTTAAATTCATTGTTCTCTTGTAAATAATTGCAAGCAGGAAAAACATTTCCTTCTAGTAAGTTTGTTTCATTGAAATGAAGAAGCCCACATACCATTTCTTTCAACGAAGATTTTCTGTAGTAAAAAGAAACAAAAGTAGAACTCATGTTATACTGTACAGGGAAACTCTTTGGAGAAGAGTTTGAAATGATTGAATATAGGGAAATTGAAGGCATAATGGATAGAGCACTGGGTCTGGTATCAAGACCTGAGTTCAAATTTGCCCTCAGACACTTACTAGCTATGTGATGCTGGACATGCCACTTAACCCTATTTACTTCAGTTTCCTCATCTATAATATGAACTGCAGAAAGAAATGGCAAACCATTTTAGTGTCTTTGTCAAGAAAATTCTGAATGGGGTCACAAAGTCAGACATGATTGAAATGACTGAACAATACAGTTAGTAGATTGACTTCTGTCCTGCCAGGCTGTGGACAAAAGTAGAAATATAGATCTGTGCCTGATTAACCAATTAATCAGTCTACTGATGTGTAGTAGAGTAGAACGAGCACAACTCTGGAGGATAGAGGACCCGAGTTCAAATCCTGTGTTAGTTACTATTTTGCTGATCTTGACAGCAAGCACTTACTTCATCTGTAAAATAATGAGGCTGGACTCACTTGTCTCTGAAGTCCCTGATAGTTTTATGATAATAATTAATTTTGAGTGCTTACTATTTTGTAAGGCACTGAGTCATAGGTGCCATGGGACTAAGACAACCCTTGCCCTCAGTGATTTTAAAGTCAAGGGGGAATTTGGGCATATGATCAACTTTTTTCTTCTTGAAAAGTAAAACAAACTTACTGTCTGAACCAGGGGAGGGCACCTAATGGGAGCCGGAATATTATTGTCTCATCAAAATGGCGTGCTAAAAATCAGATTTTAATATTAAAACCCAGTCTATTCTCTGCCATACGTATGGATTAAGGGGATGAAGTCGGAGAGGGGTGCGAAAGTTGGCTAATGGATACAAGATTCACATTTTATTTCCTGACTCTCAAGGCTCAAGTTCTGGGTGTGCTCCCGGGCACACACAATGGAACCTCTTCACTAGCCAAGGATGTTACACACTCCTGAGTTTACAGACTTCAGGTTTCAGGTAGTTCTATAGAGGAGAGGAACACTTAAATTCCTCTGCTTTTCCATAACAAACTTTCCTCCGTGTGTGTGTGTGTGTGTGTGTGTGTGCGCGCGCGTGCATGCACATGTGTGAGTGTGTGAGTCTGTGTGGGACTGTGTGTTGATACAGAGCACACTGGAGTACTATGCAAGGATACTTAACATGTCATTGTGTATTCTTGTCACAGTATTTCTCGTCTGTCCCAATTGACATGTACAAGAGAGAATAGTCTGAATTTGAATAGCAAATGTGGGTTTTCAACCCCGGTGTGCTGACGCAGCAGAGGCGCCCCCCTTCCCCTCCCCCCTAGTTCTCATCTCTCAGGAGGGCGTGACTTCAAACGCCTTGACGTTGTGTGAGCACATTCTTAGCCACGAGCACCTCTCAGCCTTCAGCCCATTATTGCAATGTCAGATGGCTCAGGATTTCACAGGCTCCCTTCAGCCAAAAAGTATTCAAGGCCTTGGCAGATAATGGCCTTGCCAAGGAAGCCCCAGACCAAAACAAAAGCCTCCCACTGTGGAGTGGCAGAGGAGAAACCAATTGGAACAGGATGAGATCATGTGTGCCTCTCATTCAAATCAGGCGTCTCACTCCCATTGCCCAGTTCTCATGGCATTGAAATTTCCCAGCCACTGGCTTTAAAAAAAAAAGAAAAGCAAGGAATTTCTTACAGAGCCTTGAACTGGGTGACTTATCTGCTATTGGACAATGTTTTGATTTATAATGAAGAAAAATCTGATTTCAGTATAAGCAGTAAAGCATTTAAAATGCAATCAACAATCCTTTGGATTTTTTCTGTTTTTTGGGTGATGACTGTAACAAGGAATATTATTGCGGGTCTCTCTGGTTGTGGCACAGGGTGGTTCTGGAGAGAGAACTGAGGGGGTTAATCTCAACACCTTTCTCCTGGCAAATATTCTCCATGAGCTTAGAAGTGGGGACCCCACAAAGCCAGAAATGCTGCCCATGTAGGATCTTTCACAATAAGGTTTAGAGCTAAAGATCCAATTACTCTAAATTTCTGGACTAAATTTCAAGTCAAGGCAGCTGGGACAGAGGTAGAGATTTTGAATTTACCATAGGATATAGAGATAGAAGGAAGGGACTTGGGAAGTCATCTATCTAGTCCAACCTTTTCATTTCACTGACAAGGAAACTGACCCCCAGGGAAGTTTAGTAACTTGGTGATTTGTCTAAGGTCAAACAAGTAATAAATGCCTGAGGCAGGGTTTGAAACAGGGTCTACAAGCAGTCTACAAGCATATTTATATATAGTAACTGACTTTGTTATTCTGTCAGTGGTGTTCAACTCTTTGTGACCCCATTTGGAGTTTTCTTAGCAAAGATACTGGAGTGGTTTGCCATTTCCTTTTCCAGTCCATTTTACCAACCTGGAAACTGAGGGAAACAGGGTTAAGTGACTTGCCCAGGGTCACAGAGCTAGTGTCTGAGGTCAGATTTGAATTCACAAAATGAGTCTTCCTGACTCCAGACTGGACAGTAAATGACTATTATAGGACAAATGTAGTTTTTGGCGGGGAGGGGGATTCTTCTGAACAAAAAAGTCGATACTTTCTGCTGAGATCTGTTTAACCTTTGTCATCATCTTCATCTTCATCATCGTCTTCATTGTGTTGTTTGAAATATCATGGGCCAGGCTGTCTCTGTTCTAAATTATTGGGGAACTCACCTGGGGTTTCTAAGATATTGCTACTTAAAAATTAATGGCTATTATACCAGTTTTGCCATTAAGAATTTATTAAATCATATTAAATGTTAGTAAAGGGTTGACTGAGTGTCTGCCTGACTTCCCCACTACTTACATATCTAGCACATTTTTCCAAACAGAGAGGAGAGTGCGTGGCTAGCTCAAGCCAAGCATCCTAGCACAAGAATTCAAGCCTGCTTGTGGTCCACACCCATTTCTCCTTCCATAGGTGTGGCTTTTACACACTGTTCAAAGCTAATTGGCTAGCATCATTCAACTCCATTGGTTGACATGACCTGAGGGTGGTCCATATTAAAATGAGCTGTACCTTGCTGATCTCAGGGTCTAGTAAAAGACAGACCTTCTGAGGGCAAAGGCTTTCAGGTAGGTGTGGTTTCTATTGTCTCTACTTCACTGAGTTAGTCTGATTTCTATTGTCTCTGGGCTGCCATTATTAATAATTATTTTCTCACATCATCATTATTTAGTGTCCCCAATAGCTAACTCTAAGGTACAGTATATTTAATGTTCTTAGGATCCCTTACCAAATGATATCCTCTATCACAACTCCCCTACTAAATTCTACTTATCTGTGAGGTTGAGATATATTTGTAGAAAATTATAGATGAGTTGTGTGTCCAACATTATACAGTGATTGCATAGAAAGCAGGTGTTTCCAAAATGACTCAAGCCTTTTTAATTTAAATAAAATACACATTTTATTGAAATTCAATAGACCTAGATTTATTATAACACAAGTCTTTTTTGAAAACCTCTTTGAGGGGTGGGGTGTGGAGGGAAAGGGACAAAAGAGAAGTGTGCTGGGGAGGGTATAGTATGAGGAACACTTACAAATATGAGGACAATGTATAAAATACTATAAAAACATCTATGTCAGAATAAGCCCTTCCGGTCCTCTCCTCCCCCCACATCCCCAACAGTGTGCATATTTCAGAGCATATTTTAAAATCATGAAGATATACAGATTAGATCTGCTGTCTGGTCAATACTAGTTTATTAACTGGCTAAATTTGCACATGAAATTCAAATGCAGCAGATTACAGTGTATTAGACAAAGAAAGGACAAAGAACCTGGCTGGTACAAGACAGAACTCTGTGAAGAATCTTTCTGAAGCAGTCCTATAAATGGTTTGTGGACCTCAGAAATATTTGGGAGTGGATACTGTAAGCTGGGCTGCTCAAGACTTTTGCTACCACCTCAAATTCACTAAATCACAACCTGGTCATTTTTTTCCCCATTTCTAAGCAAACATCTTTTTTTTTCACCTAAGCCTAAACCTAAATTTAGGCAAAGGATGGTTCTATTCCTCTCTTTTCCTCCTCAAGCTCAAGTATAGAATTTTTTAAAAAATCCTTTGCATCTCCTGCATCATTCTGCTTCATTCACAGCCAGAGCAATTCTGAATATTTGGAGGTGGTATTTTCTATGAAACTACTCCCCCGAATGAAATTGTCTGATCATTTTGGACACTGAGAAAGAAGTAGGGGAAAAGGATGTCCCTTCTCAAATAATGGACAAATCTTGAGACATCTGAATATGTCAGGCAAACAGGTTTTCTTCTTAGTAGCTATTAGAACAATAACTAGGGTAAGGAGGCTGGACTTTGTCCCTGCACACTAAAATTTATAGGGAATAGAGGGCATTTGTAGTAGTCCATCAATAGATAGGGGAAAAAACACACAAGCATATCGCCTAGTTAAGAAAAATAGTCAGAATAAGAAGTTACCATCTGACTTGCAGCTAAAAAATTCCTAAATGTGTGCCCACCCCTATTAGAATGTGAGTTCCTTGAGAGAGGGGTATCTTGCTTTTCTTTTTGTATCTTCAGTGCTTAATATATAGTCAAGACCTAATAGATACTTTTCATGGCATTTTTTTTTCACCCCAGGTGAGATCCTTCCATACCTGTTGTTGGTTTTCCAAGAGAGCTTGCATTTCTTATCGTCTGTTTCATGACACTTGTGCAGGGCACCCAAATGGCTAGTTATGGCTCTGAAGCCACGTAGACTCTAGAAGTCTATGATTTTATTGAACTGTGTCACATCACACAGATATATTTTCAGTCTCTTCCTTTTCTTGTTAAATTCAGAAATTTTAGGAATACAAAGTTAAGGTCATAACCTGGGGGCTATGGAACTTCAGTTGGTTCTTCATTCTGGTAACATGTCCCCCATACACAATATTATCAGCATTGTGCAATACAATTAAATTTTAAGTGTCTTTAAAATTTATGGTACAAGGAAGGAACTGAAAAGCAAATCACAAATGGAACAAGGCAATGAATTGAATAAAAACTCTAGCAACATTTTAAAATAATTTGTTAGCTAATCTGCCCACAGAATTTTTAATATGCTTACTCCTTTGGCTAAATGCATATATGTATGTATATACACACATGTATATATAATATACACATACACACATATATACACATCTCTCATACATACATACATACATACATACATATACACATACATAATGTTTGGCTAAACAGAGTATATGGAAATCATTTTAGGAATCTACTTTTGCTGTTTCTCTGTCACTCAATTTTTAGCCATACTTACTTCAAAGTATAATCAATGAATTAATGTTGTTCATGTAATGGCTATATGGTAAGGCAAATTAAAGGACTAATGGAGTTTGTGATCATGTGTAAATTGAGCAGAGAAAACTTTTTTAAAATTTACCTTTTGTGTGTTTAAATATGAAAATTTCATTCTTAATTGATCTTGTTCATTTGTCTTAACAGTGGATAGTGCTGGCCTCGAAGCCAAGAAGACCTGGGTTTCTGTTGCACCTCTGAATATATGTAAACACATGATACATATGTGTGCATATGTGTATACATACGCATGTATAGGTATATCTATATGATTTATGTGTGTGTATATATATACATATACACACACACATATATGCTTGGCAAGACACTTCAAGTCTTGATGTTCTAAGCAACTCTCTTAAGACTTGAACTTTCAATAGAGGTGCTGCCTGCTGCCCTATGTTGGTAAAGGGAATTTCCTTACCTGGGAATTCTCTCTCCTAATGAAATCATAGGACTGTTCTCTAGTCCTATCTCACATGTAATAAAGTTTTAATGAAATAGAAGTTCTTATGAATGCATTCATATTACTTTTTGTTTCCACCTCTTTGGTTGAAAATGGGGTTGGACTTCTGGGTAGAAAAAGCAGGTAAGCACATTTTTTGTATGACTTGAGGCAGTGCCAGGAAGTTGCCTAGATCCTAAATACTTCTCTTACTATTTTTCACATTATCTGAAATTCTACTATTGACACTGCCTTTGGATCAGTAAGCACTCTCTTTCAAAACACAAATACCCTATGAGAGAGTCAAAACATCACCTTAGTGTGAATTAGGATCATAAATACAGAGCTAGACAGAGACCTTAGAAATCTTCTAATCCAACCATCTCATTTTATAATTGAGGAAAGTGAGACTGAGAGGTTAATTAACTCAGTCAGTTTGACATCTGCCCAAGAACTAGCAGAGATCAGAACACTGTGGTAACATGAATTTTAATAAGCAAAGGATATCAAAAGGAAGTGGTAATTTTGCAGCAAAAGTATGGCACATGAAGGGAATGACAAGGTGGAGGTTTAGGAGCAATTAACAGGCATGAGGAAGGTACTATGTCTATGGGTAGCAGGAGTGAAAAGGGGTCTATAAGCATATAAGGGGTGTAGAAAGAGAGATGGGAGGACATGATTAATCTTACCATCAATCATAGTATAGGTATAGGTATGGAAAGGGTAGGAAACTGGGTTGACTTTGAATTTAAACATCCTGAACTTGGGATTTTAAGAAATATCTCCTTTTGGGTTATTTCCTTCTTATTTGCTTTATTTTTGCCTGGAAAATGACCATAGAAAAATTCTGGTTAACTGAAGCTCTTCTTTAGGTATTAGGTTCTAGTCAATTGAGTTTTTAACTACAGTAAATCATACTGGATGGGATATGGTAACAACTAGAAAGCAGTTTTAAAGTCTGAATATACTTTACAGCAGTAGTTCATACATAAAGGGAAGCTCTGACCATGTCATCTCCCTATTCAATAAATACCATCTCCAGAATAAAATACAGAATCATCATTGACATTCAAAGACCTTCACAATCTGGTCTCTCCTACCTTTCCAGTCTTTTTTACACCACAGTTCTCTCTCCTCCCCACCTCCTCTGTGGTCCATTGACAATGTATTCCTTGCTGTTCTTGCACATGACATTCCATCTCCAGACTCTAAGCATTTTTCCATGCTTGGAATACTCCCCTTTCTCATCCCCACTTTCTGGCTTCTTTCAAGACCCAGCTAAAATCCCATTTTCTGTTAGAAACCTCTCCAGATCCTGCTTAATATTGGTGCCTTTCCTCTATTGATTCTCTCCCATATTTCTTGTATGTATCTTTTTGTACATAGCTGTTTTCATGTTGTTTCCCTTATTAGACTGTGAGCTCCTCGATAGCTGAGGCTATCTTTTGTCTTTCTTTGAATTTTCAGCCCTTAGTGCAGTGCCTGGCATACAGTAGACACTTAATAAATGTTTATTGACTGATATACCTACTGTACATTCATTCAGTTGATGTTACTGTCACAGGAAATAAATGGACTGTTCACGGCAGTTGGTGTTCTAACTAACTCTATTTGCTTTAGGGAAGGAAATGACTTGAAAAGCAGAGAAGATAAACACAGAGCAGTGACTTCTTGTTGCCACCTTTGAAACACAAAATACCTTAAATATATTCCTAGTGATCTGTTTACTTGCTATTTATCTATATGTAATTCATGCACTGGAAACACTCATTTTTGTTCAAGTCCTATTCTGAAATGGAATTTTGTCTTTTACAGAATATAGAAAATGTATTGGAAAAGATAATCCTTGAGAAACAAAATAAAAAACACAAAATAAAATAAAATAAAATAAAAACCCTGTCCTAGTTTTTGGTTTGGACCAACCCTGTACCAAGGACCTAAGAAAACTCCTTCTTTGCAGTGCCTTAGAAAACGGGAATTCTGGGTCCTTCAAAACTCAAAGCTGATTCACAAAGGTGCAATAGGCACTTCATTATCATTTACCAATCACCCCATTTTTGGAAACTCATTTCAGCATACCCTTCATACTGTGGCATTCTCTGGGGATAAATCACATTATATTTTTAAAGGTACACATATAATTAAAATTGTTTTAAGTGCTTTTTTTTCACTACCATGGAGTTTTACATTGATTCTTAAAGCTCAAAAATGCAAGTTCAGTGTGCTCTTTAAAAGCTTATAAACCCAGCCATTCAGTGTGCTTGTTTTCTAGTAGTGCTTTTATCTTCATTCTTGGCTTGGGATAGAATTTCAGCTGGATAGATCTTGCTTATTAGACACCCTGGGAAATGCATTTTTCCATGTACAGAAATTGACCCAAAGGCTACCTGCTGTATGACCCTGCTTCATTCTACTTTTTGTATCCTCTGTGTCATGAGTCCATGTTACAGAATGTCCTCTCCCTAGAGCTCAGTTGTGCATGATGGGAAGTAACCCTCACAAACAAGCCCTTTCCTGGCTGGTACATGCATTTTCAAACTCTGAGAGTCTAGATTTCCATTGGGGTCAGTGAAAGTCTAATTTGTATTTTTCTGGAGAAAAAAAAAAAGCAAAACAAAACATGTTTCCATGTGCTTGACATCTTTTCCTTCATTCCTGAAGCACATTTGAATAGGTTGTCCTTCCTATTCAAGATACTTTGTAATCTTAAATTCAATTACTCAGCAAAAATGAGTAATTGTTTAAAAATATTTCCTGATATCTTACAAATAAAAATTTATGTTGTCTTTTGGGATCATTCTTGATCTGTTCTTTTTTTTTCTGGGTGATTAATTCCTTGATGGAACAAAAGTATGTGACCATGTTGATGATAAATACATTTAGACTTTTTTGGTCACAAATTTGAAGCAAACCTGAGGACAGATCATTAAACAATTGCTATTTGTTCCCTCTGGCATGGAATTTCATTTTTCCATCTTCTTCTTTAGTGGCCTTTTGAAGAATCCAATCTGCAAAGAAAATAGAAAATAGAAATATAAATTTGGCATCAAGATTTGGGAAGTAAGTGATAATGATATTAATATCATAATTGACTACATTATGATCACAATGGATAACATTATGATTATAGTAGTGTTATTAGCATTATCATTAATAAGGCAGAATGGTATACTGGATAGAAAACTGAAAGAAAGCCATGTTTCAAAAAAAGATAAAATTTTATAAATGAAAACCCTTTGGCTAGTATATGCATAGTAGCCCCAGAGCTTTTGTTGATGACATCAACAAACTCTTTTAAACACTTTGAGAGATTATGTTTGTCTCAAGGTAGTTCTGGGCCCCAGCCTAGAAAGGACTCTAAGATGGTGGGTGGGGTTTTTTTGGTGAATGGGGAATGGAAGTTATAAATCCTTACAAAGGTGATAGAAAACTATTCCAGAATTTTCTATGTCCCATTAATCTCCTTTGACAAGTTCCTCCTCTCACACATACTATTTGTGTCATCCTGGGCAAGTCATTTGACCTAGGCAACTTTTTAAGACTATAAATAACAGAGCAAATTGGGCAGCTAAGTAGCACAGTGGATAAGAGCATCAGTCCTGGAGTGCGGAAGACTCATCTTCCTGAGTTCAAATCTCACCCCACACATTATCTTAACCCTGTTTACCTCAGCTTCCTTTTCTCTAAAATGATCTGGAACAGGAAATGGCAAACCACTCCAGCATCTTTGCCAAGAAAACCCCACATGAGGTCATGAAGAGTCTAACATGACTGAAAAAAAGACTGAACAACAAGCAGAGCAAATGTTGACCAGAATTCATAATGGGCTTTTCTTCGCAGGGAGTTCCTTACAGTAATAAGATCACAGGTAAAGTCTGAAAATTTTGCTTTGGTCATGTGAGAAAATAATGGGTTTTGGAATACCCAAAGGCCCCAGCTCAGGATTGATTGGATTGATTGGATTGACTGAGATTAACTGACATGTGCTGATTAATTCACTTAAAGTTAATTCAGGGGCAGCTAGGTGGCACAGTGGGTAAAGCACTGGCCCTGGATTCAAGAGGACCTGAGTTCAAATCTGGCCTCAGACACTTGACACTTACTAGCTTTGTGACCCTGGGTAAGTCACTTAACCCTCATTGCCCTGACAAAAAAAAAGTTAATTCAATTAAAATCACACCTGGGGGCAGCTGGGTGGCCCAGTGGATAAAGCACTGGCCCTGGATTCAGGAGGACCTGAGTTCAGATCTGACCTCAGACACTTGACACACTTACTAGTTGTGTGACAGTAGGCAGGTCACATAACCCTCATTGCCCCACAATAAAAAAAAAAAAACAAAAAAAGGGGCAGCTAGGTGGCACAGTAGATAGAGCACCAGCCCTGGAGTCAGGAGGACCTGAGTTCAAATCTGGCCTCAGACACTTGACACTTACTAGCTTTGTGACCCTGGGTAAGTCACTTAACCCTCATTGCCCTGACAAAAAAAAAAGTTAATTCAATTAAAATCACACCTGGGGGCAGCTGGGTGGCCCAGTGGATAAAGCACTGGCCCTGGATTCAGGAGGACCTGAGTTCAGATCTGACCTCAGACACTTGACACGCTTACTAGTTGTGTGACAGTAGGCAGGTCACATAACCCTCATTGCCCCACAATAAAAAAACAAAAAAAGGGGCACCTAGGTGGCACAGTAGATAGAGCACCAGCCCTGGAGTCAGGAGGACCTGAGTTCAAATCTGGCCTCAGACACTTGACACTTACTAGTTGTGTGTCCCTGGGCAAGTCACTTAACCCCAATTACCTCACCAAAACCAAAACAAACAAACAAAAAAAAAAAACCCACACCTGCCTGGCTCTCAAGAGGGTATGTTCTCAGAGGCTATGAACTCTGACCTCAACATGGGATCATCCTCAAATCCAGTGAACCAATAGATTTGGGTGATTCGAGCCAATTAGCTTGAAACAGTGTGTATGGACCATCTTTCCTCTGGACTCAGAGGAAGCTGCAACTGGCAGATCGTCTCTCGAACAGGCTGGTGGAGGAGGACCTGAGGCAGAACCAAGACAGGCTGGAACACTAGGCTAGATAGGCCTTTTCTTAACTTTCTGACCCAGGTGTTATCTTTTTACTAATACCTGGTATGTTTTAATAAATGCTTAATGCTAGTGCTAAAGCTTCTAATTTTTAAGTAAACCCTAGCTAATTTTCCCTATATTTGGGACAGGAATAAGGCAACCACACATTTAATTTCAAACATCACAGTCATTTATTAGAAATTTTTGACATAGTAATTCACAAAATGTTAATTATCACTTGTACTACATGCCAATGTACTTGCAACATCTGTCAAATTACTGCCATACTTAGAAAATTTTGGTTCTTCAAGGACATTTCTCTCCCAATAAAATGATAAAATAAACCTTGCACTAATATGGGTAAGTATTTTGTGAGGTATACCTCACGACTGATACTTTCTCCTCCCTTTCCATTATTGTTTTTCTCAAAGAGGAAGATAAACTTCCCAGCAACTATCTGATTGGCATAAAACACGGTTAGCTGAGGATATGCTAGTGAACTCTAGTAACAGCCAGGGTGGGTAGAAGTTGCTGAGCACCTGAACTATTTTTTCTATTGTCAGATTTTCCTTAGTTACACAGCCAGTAATAGCTAGATGGAAGCAAGGAGATAAGAGTGCGGGTCTGGAAATCAAGAAGACCCAAGTTTGAATCCTGCTTCAGATACTTACTAGTAACGTGACCCTGGATAAGTCACCTTCCTCAGACTCAGTTTCTTCATTTGTTGTGAGGAGATAAAATATATAAATATGTGCTATGTAAATAGTAGATGCTATTATTACCTCCTTGCACATCCCTAAATCCAAGGGTTCAGGACAGAGCAGTTTCAGGAGGTTCAATCCATTCTGTAGCTGCTAGCTTATGGAGTCTTCTCCAGACCAGAGTTAACTATAGAGGCCTGGGTGTGTTCTGGGCTGTCTGGAGGTTACCAGCATCCCCTGGGGAGCAGAGGTAATAATCTACAGAGGCTTATGGGACATAAAAAATTCCAAAATAGTTTTGCCATCTTTGCAAGGATATTTAACCCCTCACCAAACCCCACACACCATCTCAGAGTCATCAGTGGGGTGGGATCCAGAATTAACCCATCTTCTCTGAGATAAACAAGCTTTTCAGACAGCATTCCTTAAGTCTTTGGCTATTTAAAAAAGTATAATCTAGCTGCCTGGGCATCACAGACACAGAGTTTCCATTTGTCAAACTTTACCCCTCTTTGAAATATGGCTTTTTGTTAGAAACATGACTCAAGAAAATCACTGTACAAAGCTCTCCTCCCAATAACTACATTTCAAGTAGAGCTGGATAAGTACCAATTTCCATTTGATTAGATCGATCATTTACTCAACAATCATTTTTTAAGCTAGATGAACCTGACTCAGTTGTAACTAGTGAGGAGCACTAAGGGCTGTGCCCTAGGGTTGTAGCTTCATCCTGAGGGAGAGTTTAAGGGGTGCACCTCCCCTTACCCACATCCCTCTTCACAGGTCCCTGGTTACTTGTTTTCAGTTTGATTGCATGTAGACACATGCTAAAAATACCTGATGCTTTTGGAATCTAAGACCTTCTGCACCTGGCTTCAAGAAGAATTTCTGGGACATGTAGCTAGAACTAACTTGAAAGAAAAGTTTAGTAACATTGTTTCCCTAAATGTTTGTCCTAGAGTCACTGTGAAATCCATCTCTACTTTTCCATATCCACCGCCAGCATCTGGATTCCAGCAGGAGAGCCTTGGATCTACAAGTTGAGCTACCCAAGAGTGTACAAAAGTACACTCCATCAATTAAAAATTTCAATCTCATAACAACCTTTACAGAGAGGGGTTTGTTTGCCAGTACATTTTTAAAACAACTGTTTCTCTATGAAAAAAATAACATGCCCACAACATATTTTTAGGTTTAAGCTTCATTATTACACTTTCTTAAGTCTAGGCAATCAACAAAATAAAAAATCAAGCAAGCCCTGATTTGTAGCATTTGCCAATTTTGGAGGTATATTACTCACACTGAAAATTTAACAGGCTCCAAATTAAAATTAAGCAGGTTCCAACACTCCCCTGTTTACACAGAACATACATAGATGGGCCACGTGGTCCAATAAGACAGTATTTGTATTTTGACCTCAGAGAATTCTGTATTTTATTCTTTACTTCCCCAGGAAGACTGGACAGTATGAAATTAACTGAAAAGACACCTGCTTTGGTGTTGGAGACCTATGTTCAAATCTTACCTATATGCTACTTAGTTTCTCTGAGACTTGGTTTCCTCAACTATAAAATAAAGGAATTGGGCCTGTTGATCTCAAAGCATCCCTTTTGACTGTAAATCCAAAGTTTCTATGAACTCTAGTCAAGGTTGTGAAGTAGGCTTTCCTCGGGTCCTTGGCCTGTCTTTGCACTGTTCATCTCCCCCACTGTCTCACCCCCTCTCCCAGATGACTTGAAATTCTTCCTCTGTCAAAACTTCTTTTCAGAAATGAAATCATTCATGGAAAGGTAATACAATTTGGGGTATAATACTCCCCTGGGGGATTTGCATGTTAATAGAGAGTATGGTAAGAAGTCAAAAGAATATACAATCAATGGTGGATTTCATGCCTCTGCATCTGAAATAATCAGTCAATATTTCTTAGAGCACCTACTATGTGTCAGGAACTCGTGCTAATTGTTGAGGATACAAAAAAAGGGCAAAAGATAACCTCTACCCTCAAAAAGTTTACAATCCAGTTGTTATTGAAATAGTTCATGGAAAAGATTTTTGAGGAAGGTAAGGTTTTTTGGGGGGATGGGGTTATGGGGCACCCTGATTGAGCTTATCCCTCAGCGTGCCATTCATGCCTGTGGTAATTTCATTCTGGAGGGAAAACTCTTGGGACAATGAAACTCCATGAATGTTCTATGGGTTCATCCCCATAAGACTTTTAGAAACTGCTTACAATCACAGGAAAATCAATATTAGTCTGTCTGAATTTCTTTTTTAGGGAAATCTGGAGAACTAGAGAGTCAAACATTGATTCTAAAAGATCTGCTCTAGTCCTGGATAAATTTTAAGGGCTATTGCGGCCATAGATCAGTACGGATTGCCTGTGCTTGCTCCAGTCTAACCCCACATGTCTACCTAACAGGAAGACTAAGTATAACGCTCTGGTTACTCTGTCTGCCATCAAACTATTTCCCTCTTGAACACAGTTAAATTCTTTCTCTGGATGAAAGATCTGGAGAGATCTGGAAGGGACCTTAAAAGTCATGTGATTCACCATTCATTTTTTCAGATGAGGAAATTGTGACCAAGGTCACACAGGGTGTAATTGCCAGACCCTAGATAGAAACCCAGTTTTCCTGGGTCCAAATACAGTTCTCTTTACCCTGTGCCTCCATATTCTATATCTCTGGTTGGTTAGTATTCCCTTTACGGAGTCACTCAGGAAATATCTGAAGAATTCATCATATGTATTCAACAGGATGTCCTATAGGGGACTGAGTATTCTTAGCTACACATTGTATTCTTGTATCCTGGTAACATAAAATGGGGGATGAAATTTCAGGAGCAAAATGTTTTTTGGTTCCTGTTTACAATCTCCAGCAAAGACTCCAAGAAATCACAGTAACAAATCTCCCAGAGTTTATCCAAATTTTAACTCCAATGCACTCTTTGGTTTTTTAATGTGGTATTATTAATAATAAGCAGTGGAGGACAAAGAATCATTTTAACTTACAAATAGCAGACTATATTATAAACGGTCACACTCAAATAAATATGCAGTGGTCACCACCTCAGTTGAAGGTATACAGAATTATTGAAACGGTACAAGATTGGCCTGAAATTAAGCCCCATCACACTTATAGAAAAACCAGGGTTTGTGCGCCACACTGTGGCTGAATGAGGCATTACAGAAAGTGCTAATACTAAGGAGAACAGTTCTGATAAAAAGAGGTGAGAAAAAACTTAGTCCCTGTGGTTTGTTGGAGAAAGACCAGAGATTGTATCTACTTGTTAACTAGGCTTTGAAAGGTTTTAGAGATCCTTTTCCTTCTTCCCTACCATCCCTCCCCACCTCCAAAAGGAAGCTGTACACCACTTAAAAAATAACTTGAAGAGTTGGAAAGGGCATAGAAAGAATGATATTCTTTTAGAGAAACAGAAACATACCACAGACTTCCCAAATTTCAGAATGAGAATGGACCTCAGAGACCCTCTCATGATTGAAGGTTCATAACATAACGTTCATGAACTTCAATTAAAAAAACCAAGCTATATCTTGGTAACTTTCAACATAATTGGTTTCCTTTTTTCTTTTTTTAAAAACATTATTCTGGTGTCAAACTCACATAGAAAATGGGGCCACTAAGCCATGCATAAGAATCCCTGTGGCAAGTATATTGACTTAGAAAACCACATACTAACATTCATTGTTTATAAATTGTTGTAACATGTAAATGGGGGGAAATAGAATATTATATTTAAAACATTAATTATTTTTATGTATTTTGTTAAATATTTCCCAATTACATTTTTTGGGGGTTTGTTTTGTTTTTTGTTTTTGGTGAGGCAATTGGGGTTAAGTGACTTGCCCAGGGTCACACAGCTAGTGTTAAGTGTCTGAGGCCGGATTTGAACTTAGGTCCTCCTAAATCCAGGGCCTGTGCTCTATCCACTGTGTTACCTAGCTGCCCCCCTCAATTACATTTTAATCTGATTCAGACCCCACTTGGGAATGTTCTAGGCTGCAAATACTACCTGTTTCATACCTCTGGTCTTCAGCAGACTGCCAAAGGCGTTCATCACCTCCAAAATATTAAAAATCCATCTCTAAACATAACTTTGGGGATTGTCATCTCAAACTGTTGATTCATATTGAGCTTGATATTTCCTAAAGGACCAATATCCTTTTAATCAGTTTTATTACTATTAAAGATGGTAACATCTTGGGAATGTGCATTCTTGGGTAAAAAGATGATATAATTGGTTTAATTATTAGGAAAGTGCCCAAGTTAACAAGTATCAATGATCTATATTGTAATGTATTAGGGTTTCTTGTTTGTTCTTGTTGTTTTCATTAATTTGGGAGGTAAAATACGAGGTTCCATAAATGATATAGAAAAGAGGAAGCCAGCAAAACCTGAATGGAGGTCCTTTCAGAGACATGTCTGGTTGTGTGACTTGCATTGAGTCACATCCTCTCAGTGATGGAGGCAACTCTCATAGATTACCAGTTACAGAGGTGATGAGCCACACTGGTAAAAGGCCTTTCATTTGGGAATTCTCTCTACCAGGGAAATCACTAGTTTCTGTTCCTATTCATTTCTTAATATTCTATTTGTTGTTGTTGTTTTGTTGTTTCAGTTGTGTCTGAGTCTTCATGACTCCATTTGGGGTTTTCTTGACCAAGATACTAGAGTAGTTTTCCATTTCCTTCTCTTCTCACTTTACAGATGAAGAGACTGAGGCAAACAGGGTTAAATGACTTGTTCAGGGTCACACAGCTAGTAAGTGTCTGAGACCAGATTTGAACTCAGGAAGATGAGTCTTCCTGACTCCAGGCTTGGCACTCTATCCACTGTGCCATCTAGCTGCTCCTAAATGTTCTATACAATTGGTAAACAATGTAGTATAGTTTTCAGTAGATACCTATTCACTCTTCATTTACTAAACACAATGTTCTTAATTCTTCTTTATTATGTTAGTAGTATGACTCAAAGAAATGTGTAAAATATTCCCCTATAACTATGTAAAAAAAAGATTTATACAAAAGATTAATCAAGGGCAATAAAATGAGATAAAATAGGATTTTATGAAACAGGATTTTGGTTCATTCACAAAAATTCCATTTACAAACAACTTTTCAGGAATATGTTTCTTCTGATTAAGGTAAGTCACAGAAACTTGTGTGTATATTCATACATACATACATATATACACACATATATGTATGTATATATACACATACACATACACACAAACACTCATACACATATATTCCCATACAAAGGCAAAAGCAAAATCTGATTTTGAAGGTACATAGTAACACCCAGTAAATCCAGAACATTTTCTAACCATGTATCTGTTGGTGATGATTTCTTCAACTCTAAAAGAAAAATAAGTGGAAAGAGCACTCACCTTCCATAGTGCTAATATAAGGAGCATCAATAACAAGAGTCCTGCGAAAGCACTCAGAAGGATCACCCATAATGGCACTCGGCCAGGTAGAAGATCTTTTGAGATTTGAATGGCCAGCTGAAAATAATGAAAGCAGATAGTCAAAAGCATGAAACATCTTCTCAAGCCATCAAAACAGAGCAATTATGTGATTATAGCAGGTATAATAATGCCTGGTTAGCAATGTCATTATTCTAAATGGTACACAGAGAGTACTTTAAGTATTTAAGTAAGCATTATAAAGTTAAACACATTTCCACATTCCCAAACTTCTATCATATCAAACCTACTGTTAAAAAAATTATTTGTAGCATAATAACTAGAGTGCTAGACTTTGATGTCAGGAAGACCTGGGTTCAAATCCTGCCTCTAACACTAGTTGTATTACCTTGAGCAACTCACTTAACCTCTATGAGCCTCTATTTTCTCATTTGTCAAATGGGTGTGATATCTATATTACCACAACTATATCACTGACAGAGATAATATCTGCATATTATATTATTATATTTATATCACAGGTCAATATGGGAATCAAATGACACAATGTATAAACAGCATTTTACAAATTTTAAACACATGATAAGTGGTCATATTATTATTTTGAACAGCTGGGTGGCACGGTTGGTAGAGTGCCAGACCTAGAGTCAGAAAAACTCATCTTCTGAGTTCAAATCCAGTCTCAGACATTTTTTTTGTTTCTTTTTTTATTGAGGCAATTGGGGTTAAGTGACTTGCCCAGGGTCACACAGCTAGTAAGTGTTAAGTGTCTGAGGCCGGATTTGAACTCAGGGACTCTTGACTCCAGGGCCGGTGCTCTATCCACTGCGCCACCTAGCCGCCCCCAGTCTCAGACATTTATGAACTGTGTGACCCTGGGCAAGTTCCTTAAGCCTGTTTGCCTCAGTTTCCTCAATAAAATGGGCTGAAGGAGGAAATGGCAAACCACTCCAGTATCTTTGCCAAGAAAACCCCAAATAGAGTCATGAGAAGTTAGAAATAACTGAATAATTATCATTATATTCACAATCTCATCTTCCATAATATTAATATGCAACAAAACTTCAAGTAACTACTGTACAAGGGATATTTCAGTTAATTGGCTTTCTGGTTGACTTAGAAAACCTTTGTTTCAAACTTTGTCACTGAAAAGTCTAGAATAGAGAACACAAACTAATAGGACATTTGGGCTGGAAGGAACTTTAGAGATTTCATGTTTTTAATGTGCAGATCCGGAAATTCAGAGGGTTTTTACTTGTCCAGAGTCACACAGCTGATAGGTGGCAAAGTTGGGACTAGAACCCATCTCTTTGTTACCAGCCCAAAGTTTTTTTCAAAACAATTTTCCATTCTTCCACACTATTCCCCTCCATATCATATACTTAAGATGGCTGCATTATTCTTTGATAATTAGAGGACCTTGGAGGTTTCCTTCTATGGCAGATCCCATCAGAGAAACCCTAATCCCATTTTCCCTGCTATGAACCCTTCCCTCTCTCATCAACAAGGGTCTTTCCCCATGTCCCATCTTTTAAAGCCCTAAAGATAACTGAAGCTAGAGGCTGTGTGGTACTTCAGTGGAATGAGCATTGATTGAGCAGCAGAGGATAAGGGTGGAAATTTTACCTCTGTCATTTAGTGTCTGTGACTGAAGTAAATTCAGCTAACTTCTCTTATTTTCCTCAATTGTAAACTGAGGGTGTAGGACTAGATGGATATGATCCTGTTAGTCCATAACAGCTGTTAACGACTTCTTGTTGTTGCTGAGCCAGTTTTCAGTTGTATCCAACTCTTCACAATTCCTTTGGGTTTTCTTGGCAAAGATATTGGTGTGGTTTGCCATTTTCTTCTCCAGTTCATTTTATAGATGAAGAAACTGAGGCAAATAGGGTTAAGTGACTAGCCCAGGGTCACACAGCTAGAAAGTTTCTGAATCAGGATTTGAATCTCTGTCTTGCTGATACCAAGCCTGGTTTGCTAGAAACGTAGGGAGACCCCAAGGATTGGGGAATTAGTGAAGAGCAAATGAAGGATGTATTCATGAATGGACATTTATTGAGTGAATGTTGATTATATTCCAGGCACTGTGCATTACAGGACAACAGCTTTCATCCCATTGTATTTCAGCATAAACAAAATAACTACAAGGTATATTGGGAGAAAGCACTAGGAGCTGAAAGGATTGATGGCGATGTGGTGGTAGTTCAGTTGTTTCAGTCATGTCTGACTCTTTGTGACCTCAATTTGGGGTTTTCTTGGCAAAGATCCTGGAGTAGTTTGCCATTTCCTTTTCCAGCTCATTTTATGGATGAAGAAATTGAGGCAAACAGGGTTAAGTGATTTGCTCAAGATCACATAGCTAGTAAGCCTCTGAAGCCAGATTTGCACCCCTACTGCCCTTGTTAATGACTGGTAATAGCATCGTTACTTCTCCTTTGATTCTATGTTTATACATTGATGAGAGCTTTCATTTTTCTGATTCAAAGGAAGAGCTAATGATGAACTAGACTTGCATCAGGCTACTGGGGTGATATACATTTGTGTGTAGGACAATGATCAGTGGCTCTCTACTTACAGCATGTCGATCAGTGGTGTCAAACTCAAATAGAAATGGGGACCACTAAACCATACATAAAGAGGGGCTACACAGTGACTTAAAAAAACATATATTAACATTATCTATATTGCATTTTAATTTATTTTGTTAAATATTTCCCAATAATATTTTAATGTGGTTCAATCTGTCCTCATGAGTGTTATAACAGAGTGTTTGATACCTCTGATGTAGACTACTGCCTGTATGGTATCATATCACTGATCAAAGTAATATACAATATAGGCATATTCTGTAGGCAGAATAATATGATTTTAGGTAATTCAATACCTTAATTTAAAGGTGAGGAAATTTAGCTGAGATAAAGGAAATGACTTGTTGGAAGGGACCTTGGAGTTAATCTTATTGCACCCCCCTCACTTTAGGTCACCCTGGTAGCGAGTGCCAAGACTGAGATTCAAAGTTGGGCTTTTGTTTCAACATTCTCCATCTATGAATCAAGCGACATTTCCACTGAACCCCACTGCTATGGTCATTTAGCTATTAGGTGTCAGAATTGTAATTAGAATCCACATTTCCTGACTGTCCTCTTCAATCTGTTATATTTCCTCTAATATTTATTTTCTTGGTAGTGGCCAAGATATCCGTTGATGGAGAACTCGGTGCTCCTGAAACAGCCCAATCAATTTCTGGAAAACATTTATTTATTTATTTATTTATTTATTTTTTTGGTGAGGCAATTGGAGTTAAGTGACTTGCCCAGGGTCACACAGCTAGTAAGTGTTAAGTTTCTGAGGTTAGATTTGAACTCAGGTACTCCTGAATCCAGGGCCAGTGCTCTATCCACTGTGCTATCTAGCTGCCCCGAAAACATTCATTCTTAAGGAGCTTTTCCTTATGGTGTATTGAAATCTACCTTCCTATAGCTTGTATCCTTTGGCCTGCCCTTCCAGGACAAAAATAATAAATCTAATCTCTATCCTTTGTGGCAAGCCTTTAATATAAACTATTTATGCTGGTGTTATCAGTTTGGGAAATTGTTCCCTTCAAGATTAAATGTGTCAGAACTGGGTTCAAATCCCAGCCCTGAGGCTTACCACTTGTTTGACCCTGGGAAACTCAACTTCCTAGACCCCATTTTTATTACCTTTAAAAGGAAGAGATTGAACTAGATGGCTTCTGAGGTCCCTTCAAGCTCCATATCCACAGTCCTATAATTCTATTGCTATAGTTTTTAAAAGCCTATGCATATCTGTGAGGTATTCACGTATTTCTAAGCAATGTACTGACTGCTTTTGTATGGTATGAGAACTAAATGTAAAAACAAGTCTTCAATGTCAATTACATTTCCAATTACATTTCTCTTTTAAGAATGGGTAATTCTTTTGTACTGATCAAAAAAAAAAACCCAAATAGATCATTCTAAATGTATCATTGATAATCAATATGAATAATAAAAACAGGAATTTATTGCAATGGTTAGAAGTTATAAAGACAAATAGTATATACTGCATGTTAATAAATTCAGTAGGATTGTAGCCCAGGAAGTTGACTTACATAAGGTCAAAGGTTAATAGGTAAATATCATGGGTGTGCCAGCTTACTACACCTAGAATCAGACCAAAATCATGTGCAAGGCTAATGAATTCCAATTTCAAGGAGGAGAGAAAAGTGGCTGATACTTAGCTGGAGCAGTACCTTTCTTCCATTGTTTTAGGTGGGATGCGTAATGATATAACCTCACACCATAAAATGCAGCGTGAAACCTAGAATGTTTTCAGAATTGGTGCCTCCTTACCTCTCTTTTCTGATTACCACTACTTAACACCAGTGAGGAGTTTTCACTGTGAAGTTCTGCCTTTATAGTAAGATTTAAACTGGAAAAAGTTGTCTGCAAAGAAAACAGGTGGGATTTCTGTTAGCATTTATTACAGCCATACTAAACCCAAGTCATATTTAGGTCATAACTTTCATATTCAAATGTGGAAGCTTTCATTCCCTTGTCTTTTTTCCTCCCTTGGATCACTGACATTTCACTCCTCTTAAGAAAACATTAACAGGACTAGAAAAGGAATAAAGAAAAAAATTGGAAAATAACCTTACTAGAATTATCCTTGGGAAAAAACCTACAGTTTTCTAGTAATTAGTAGAACTCTTTGGAGTAAAAACTTTATGTAATAAAGTAAACATTTATTGAACTCTTTGAAGTCAAAGACTAGTCATCTCAATTCTGCATTTGTATCTCTAGTACCCAATGGAGTGACTGACCCATAATAGATGCTTAATAAATGCTTATTGATTGATTGACAGTAGAACTTGTTATCATACACATCTGACTGTAGCAGGAATCAAATCATATCCACCAAAATAGACATGGAAAAATCTGATATTTTGCAGTGAGTCAGTAACATGGATATTATTCTTAAAATTATTATTAGAAATTTTGATATTTCAAGGATCTAGTTTCACCTGTGTGGAAATCCCTTCCACTGATATAGATAGTGACCTCTATCAACCTTAGTATAAGGTCTTTGTGAGTTTCTATAGTGGGGGAAATTATTGGGTACTAGCCAAATTCTCTCTCTCTCTCTCTCTCTCTCTCTCTCTCTCTCTCTCTCTCTCTTTTTTTTTTTTTTTGGAGGCAATTGGGGTTAAGTGACTTGCCCAGGGTCACACAGCTAGTAATTGTTAAGTGCCTGAGGCCGGATTTGAACTCAGGTACTCCTGACTCCAGGGCCGGTGCTCTATCCACTGCACCACCTAGCTGCCCCTACTGGCCAAATGCTATTGCTGTTGTTCCTTTCTTAACTCAGCTAAACTGGTTCTTGAATGATAGACACAAAACTTGCCCTGGAATCTTTTTGAGCTCAAAAAAAAAAATTGCCAAAATATAGAAATGACTGGAATAGCCTTCAAAATCGCAGGTTTGTCTCCATGCCTGGTGGAGTGGGATTTTAGCAGAGGTGTCCACTGGTATAAGTATCAGAAAGGAGTTTTACCATGTATCAATTATTTATCTTTGATAAAAGTTTCTAAATCTTGTGATATTATTGAACTAGAACAAATTGTTATTTTCGAAGACAGTGGAAAAAAGAAACCTATTATCACCATTGAACCTTAAGTGGTCACTGTGTTAACTTTGTAAAAAATAAGAGTTAGGGCAGCTAGGTGGCACAGTGGATAGAGCACAAGCCCTGGATTCAGGAGGACCAGAGTTCAAATCTGGCCTCAGACACGACACTTACTAGCTGTGTGATCCTGGGCAAGTCACTTAACCCTCATTGCCCCCAAAATAAATAAATAAATAAATAAAATAAAAAATAAAACAGTTATGGGTAATAGTAGAGATTCAAAAATTTTTCAAGAGAAAAAAAGCATCAATAAAACATTAACAAATATATAGAAGAAAACAAAAAGAAATTCAGAAGGGGATATAAATAAGTAAAAAGTTGTTACTAATGTATTAAATTTAATAAATTTAATATACATTTAAAAACCATCCATAGTGTGTCACAGTTTCATATATAATCCTCTTATTGTTTTTTTCTGTATATTCAAATGTTTGTATTTCTAGATGACTAAGTTAATAATAAGAAAGAAAATTTAAAAAATTAAATGTGAGGATTGAACTAGATGGTTTCTGAAACACCTTCCAGCTATTTGTAATCCCTGATTCTAATAAAGAAATTGGACTTTTAATGATAACCCTCATTTAGCTCTTTCTATTTTACAGAGCATTTCCCTTCAGAAAACACCATGAGGGAGGCAGTGGACCTGTGATTTCATAGGTCCAGGGAGTCCCTTAGTGAGGATACTCTCTTTACCAATTACAAATCAGCAACTGTTTTGAAATTTCTACAGGGTGGGCCAAAGGTCATGATGTTGGGTTTTTTTGTTTTTATTTTTTGTGGGGCAATGAGGGTTAAGTGACTTGCCCAGGGTCACACAGCTAGTAAGTGTCAAGTGTCTGAGGCTGGATTTGAACTCAGGTCCTCCTGAATCCAGGACTGGTGCTTTATCCACTGCACCACCTAGCTGCCCCAAAATTCACAAGGTGTTACGGTAGAGTGGATAGGGTATTAGACATGAAGTCAGCAAGGCCTGGGCTTTTTTTTTTTTTTTTTTAGGTCAGTGAGGGTTAAGTGACTTGCCCAGGGTCACACATATAGTAAGTGTCAAGCGTCTGAGGCTGGATTTGAACTCAGGTCCTCCTGAATCCAGGGCCAGTGCTTTATCCACTGCACCACCTAGCTGCCCCTGGTCATGATGGTTTTTTTGTTTTGTTTTTTTAGTGAGGCAGTTGGGGTTAAGTGACTTGCCCAGGGTCACACAGTTAGTAAGTGTTAAGTGTCTGAGGCCGGATTTGAACTCAGGTACTCCTGACTCCAGGGCCAGTGCTCTATCCACTGTGCCACCTAGTTGCCTCCTGGTCACGATGTTTTAATAAATTTTTGAAAATGATTGTTTTGTTTCATAAATTAAAAATAAAAATTTAAAAATAATAAAAAACTATTAAGGATTTTCAATATCCCACGTAATTCCTAGCTAGCACTATGAAGTTAGTGAGCAAAGGAGGTAGTAGAACCTTTGAAAATTGTAAAGCACTATTTAAATGTGAATGATTATTATTATCATGACTATGATTTTGTTGATTTACTTTGCAATATTAACTCTCTAACTCAAGAAGGTCACTTACTTTTATGAATGTTGACTTCCACAAGACGAATGTAACATTTACTTGACTTACATCAGAAGGGATCAGATTACACTTAATGGTTGCAGATTTGCAGGTATCACAGTTCTGTTTAAGAGTGCAAGAAAACTGATTAGCAATTACTGCTACTTCAAGTCAGATACTGGAATAAAAACAGTTCATTTTAGTTTGATGTCGAATTTATTCCCTTGGGATAGGGAAGTTGGCAGGACTGGATGGGAAATATGAAATATGAATTAATAATTGTTATTAAAATCATTGTCTCTGAGTTGTCAACATTTACCGAAATGGTGCCTCGCTTGAGTTCTCCAGATTTTGGTGTTATTTTATTTCCAAAGTTGATTTTGAAGGGATCTTGAAGGCTGGTTGGTCTGCAGTTTACATTCTGTTATAAGACAAAAGATTGTTTTATCAGACATTGGCATCCTCTCCCCAACCCTTCCACCAAAAGAAAACAAAAAAGAAAATGAAAGAAAAGAAAAGGTCTTCTAGAAAGGTACTAATGTGAACACTTGCCTTGGCTACATATTAGTTTCATTGCATAGCAACATTATCCATATCTATATGGAAGTAATAATCACTATCCATGATAGCATCCTTTAGTTGCTAAGCATGACAGCAATATTCTGAGAAGAGATAAGGGATTCTGTAATATCACCATGCACAAAATCAATTTGAGTTCATATTTATGAACTTCTTGACTCTTATTAAGATCTATGAAATATGACAGGATAAGAAATTAATATTTTTTAAAATTCCTAGAATATAGAAGGATAAATAGAAAATCTTAAGCTGCCCCAAAAGTAGAATGCTTAATAACTAATTTTTAAAGGGTGGCTCTTACATAGACTACTAATAGAAAAAACCCACTAAGAGTTTAGAAGCAAGGGATTTCAGTGTTGGATGCCAACATCATAAAATATGCAAACTGCCAACTGCCCCTCACAGTGCCTCTCTAGCTTCTTGTCTTTAATCCAAGGGCATGAGATTGTGGGCAAATAAAACTGAAACATAAACAATTACAAAATAATTCCCAGAACCTTCTTCTGGAGCTCTACTCCATTTCCCACACAAATGACAAAGTGAATTTCTTAAAGCATTGTTTTGATGGTGTCACAATGATCCCCCACCGCCAACCTCCCCCCCCCCCAATAAACTCTTATGGTTCTTTATTGCCTAGATTGTTGGGATTGGCAAACTACATGCTAGGGCTGGCCTACTGACTATTTTTGTATGGTATGAGAGCTAAATGTAAAAACCAGTCTTAGGTACAAAAGAAGGTAATAGACCAAATTTGGTCCCCCAGTCATAGTTTGCTGACACCCCTGAAGAAAAACACATACAAACTCTTCTTTTTGTCATTTAAAACTCTTCACATTGTAGTTTCTTCCTACCTCCTCAGTCTTACTCAGCTTTATTTACCTCTACACACTCTACAACCCAGCCAGTTTGACTTTCTTGTTCCTCAAACATGACACATTATTTCCTTACACTGTGCTTTTGTAATGGGTATACCCCATGCTTGGATTGTAGTCCCTCTTCACCTCCATTTATTGAATTCGCTGGTATGCAGAATACCGCCTTCTGCATGAGGCCTGTCCTGGTCTCCCCAGTTGCTAGTTTCTCCTCTAGTTTTACCTTATATGTTTTGTTTTGTGGTTTGTTTGCTTGTTTTTGTAAATACCTACATATGTGCTCTTTATAGGCAAGAACCACTTTACTTTTGTCTTTGAATTTCCAGAGCTAAGCAAGCATAGTGCCTGGTGCATAGCATCTTATTAAATGCTTAATAAATGCTTACTGATTGATAAATTGATTTACTATTCTTCCTTACTTACCTTTCCACTTATCCTCAGAGGTCCCAGTTTCTCACTAATTTATTTTCTGTGACTATGGGAAACTTTAGTCTATTTTGTGACATATTGAGCAGCTGAATCACCTATTTCTCAGCAAGTGATAGACAGTGTTTAAAGGAGTCCTGGTTACTTTTGATTATGCATCTGCTTGGTTCTAGCTCTTGCTTTCTTTGGTTTGTTTGTTTGTTTTAGTGAGGCAATTGGGGTTAAGTGACTTGCCCAGGGTCACACAGCTAGTAAGTGTTAAGTGTCTGAGGCCAGATTTGAACTCAGGTACTCCTGACTCCAGGGCCGGTACTCTATCCACTGTGCCACCTAGCTGCCCCTCTAGCTCTTGCTTTCTGATAAAAGGCATTTTATACAAGCAGTATAAATGAAGAAGCTATGGAAGTCTAAGGCAACAGGAACAGAGTAAAAAGAGAGGCTGAGAAAGAAAATCATGAGTAAAAATAAGATGGAGGGAAATTCACAAATAGTAATTATAACTTTGAATGTGAATGGCATGTTTATAGCAGCTCTATTTGTGATGGCAAAGAACTGGAAATTGCAAGGATCCCCATCTATCAAGGAATGGCTGAACAAGTTGTGGTGTGTGGTTGGGATGGAATGCCACTGCGCTAAAAGAAATGATGAGCTCAGTGATGTTAGACACAGAAAGGCTTGTACAAAATGATGAAGAGCAAAATAAGCAGAACCCAGAGGACAATGTATATAGTACAGCAACATTGTTGTAAGAAAAACTTTTAGTGACTAAGCCATTTTGACTATTATAAATACACAAATTAAAAATAAAGGACATATGAAGATGCTATCTGCATTTAGAGGAAGAAATGATAAATAGAAGTATGTGTAGAATAATTTTACATATATATGTATGTATATATATATATATATATATATATATATATATATATATATATATTCCTATTTGTGTCTTATGGTAGCCATCTCTAGTTGCACATGGTAGACTTGCAGTATCATGTGCAATCATCCTTTTTATTGTACTATGTTATGGAAATGCTTGTTTTGTTTGGTGAATTGAAAATAAAATAAAAAGTAAAAGTAAAAAATAGGATTTTTAAAAAGGCAAGAGTAGAGAGGAAGAATTTTCACCCCTTTAAAATGTCTTTGGAAATAGACCAGATTGTAAAAGGCTAAATAAATAAAGGTTAGCATACAAACACATTAAACATCTGCATGAAGGGTCTTTTAGAGGGAGTGAGACTCTATAGATGACTCAGGTCCCTCCATCTGGGAGATCTTTTTGTTGATTCACAGGACAGATACAATTTAGGACTTGAGGACTCAGAACAAGCTTTTGCTCACAGGAGTGAAAAGTGAGATTAGAGTGAAATAGACCATATTGGGTCAGAAGCTGTGAAAAAACCAAAACAAAACAAAACCAAGACCCCAAAAATGCTTGGACAACATTCGGGTAAGATTAAGTAAAAGTTTAGTCAGTGTTATTTGGTAATGGTTGTTGTTGTTCAGTCATGTCTGCCTTTCTGTCACCCCATTTTGGGTTTTCTTGGCAAAAATACTGGAATGGTTTGAAATTTCCTTCTCCAGTTCTTTTGATAGATGAAAAAACTGAGGCAGGCAGGGTAAAGTGACTTGCCCAGGATCACACTGCCAGTAAGAGTCTGAGGCCAAGTTTGAACTCAAAAAGGTTAGTCTTCCTCACTCCAGGCCCAACACTCTATTCACTTTATCACACAGCTCCCTTGGTTGTTTAGTGACAGAATACATATTCATGAGGCCACTAGGTGGTCAAACTGAGTAGACTTGCAGTCAGGAAGACCTGAATTCAAATCCAGGCTCAAATTTAGCTACTTACTAGCTGTGGGATTCTGGTCAAGTTATTTAATCTCTCTGTGCTTCAGCTTCCTCATACATAAAATGGGAATAATAAGAGCACCTTTCTCACAGGGTGGTCGTGAGAATGAGATGATATTTGCAAAAAGTTCTTTGCAAACCTTAAGGAGGTATAAAAGTACTGGCAATTATTCTGTCTGGATACAAATTCTGTTTCAAGCCTTGCTCTAAACTACATGTCATTTTTTATAGAAGAGAGAAAAATCAATAGATTAATTATTATGGCTGCTGAGGGTCTGTTTTAATAATTCTATTGTTTTCTAAAATCAAATGCAAAAGTGATGAGAGCATATTTTATATACTTACTTTTCTGAGTTGCCTATGACCTTAGTTAAGGATCACTTTACTATGGGGCCTACACAATAGTTACCCCATGTGCCCAGGAGGAACCACTTTAAGGCTTACCTTATACCTGCAAACCTACTCACTTATTTAGTTTAGAAGTTCAGTGACCTGTGATTACATCAGTGGGGTTTACTCCCTTCACTGATACACACTGTAACTCCTCTATGACTTAACCAAATGTCTTTTGAGAAGCTCTGTGGCCAATAATAAATCATCACCCTGTAACTAGTTGGTGATGATCCTCTCCAATTGTTGGAATGTGACACTTACAAACTACCCTGGGACCAAAACTAAAGCCCAACTGGCTTAGTACAATTTGCCATAGCTTGCACACTCCTGACATTGTCTTTGAGAATCTAAGGTCATCTCCAAATCAGGACCAACCATTAGAGTAGGACATTAATGTATGATACAGCTAGATGACAATCAGTATGGTATGGATAATAGTAAGTTCTTATAGGGGCAGCTAGGTGGCACAGTGGATAGAGCACTGGCCCTGGAGTCAGGAGGACCTGAGTTCAAATCTGACCTCAGACACTTGACACTTGCTGTGTAACCCTGGGCAAGTCACTTAACCCCACTTGTCTCACAATAAAAATAGTAAGTTGTTTTTTATTTTAATGGTTTTAAGTCTACCAAACTAATAGCCAGTTGATTTTTTTTAATTGGGAGGACTTCTTTCATTTTGGTTGAGTCATTTCAGTTGTATCTGACTCTTTGTGACCCCATTTTGGGGTTTTCTCAGCAAAGATACTAGAGTGGTTTGACAGTTCCTTTTCTAGCTCTTTTTATTGATGAAGAAACTGAGGCAAACAGGGAGTAAATGACTTATCCAGGTTCACATAGTATATAGTAAGGACCTGAGGCTGGATTTGAACTCATCAAGATGAGTCTTCCTGGTTCCTAGCCCAGTGCTCTATCCACTGTGCCACCTTGCTGCTCAAAATTTCTATTATTTGCTTTGCCATTATTACTTTTGACAAAGTACTTGGCAGGTAAAGTAAAGGACACTATGTTTGTTTCATCATTCATTTTCTCATATGATAGAAAATAAAATCAAGCAGTAATAACAGATTAAAAAAATATCAAGGATCTGTTGTGCATCTAGGTGGCCCAGTGGAGAGAGTACCAGCCCTGGAGTCAGGAGGACCTGAGTTCAAATCTGGCCTCAGACCCTAATTAGCTATGTGATGTTTGGGCAAGTAACTTAACCCCAATTGCCTCCAAACTAAATAAATATAAGTATTATGGATCTCTTTTGCTTATTTAAATCACCTTCATTTCTGAAAATATCTTTCTCTTTTCCCAACCCATCAAGCCATCCTTTGTAACTAAAACAAAAAAGTTCAGCAAAACCACCCAGCACATCTGAGTTTAACAGTTCATGCAAACTTAATACATTTCAATGTAAGGGAAAGATGATGAAGGAACATGACTTACATCTGAAGATGACCATCCAATTAGGTAGAGTACAGGGTATTGATCTGATGTTAAATTGGGGAATAAAATATTCAGTGTAAGGTCTGGTATGGGGATCTGTCCACTTTTTCGGATCTGAACAAAATAAAAGAAAAGTCTGATTAAGCACAAGGTGCTTAATTCATGTTTGGTATTGCTAATCTTTGCCAACCTTACCCACATTTATATTCTTGTTCTGGTCACCAGCTCTCAATTTTTACAGTCAGGAAAACTTCCACTCAAGAAAACTAGAAGCAGGTAGATGTCTCCAGTGGAATCTTAGAACTGAAAGGGGCCATAGTCTTATCTAAGTACAACACTAACTGAGGCAATCTAGATTCATCTAGTATGGAGTTTGGCTGGCATGAAAGAAGGAATGATAAGAGAAAAGGAAGAATTAATTCATTTAACTAAAGATACCTGTCTACCCAGAAGGGGCCAATGTGAAGTAAAATTATCTAGTGGGAAACCAAAGTCCTGCTTCCCTTCCCTTTACCTTATTATTTTAGGTATTATTTCCAGAGCTGTGGTCAATTGCTAGGAACTCCTTGGATTTCTTGGAGCTTATATGAATTCTAGGTGAGGTACCTTCCTTTGTAGTTCTGATCCACTTGAAAGAATACCAAGGGATCTAGACTATCTGGACTTGCATACTCTCAAATCGATCTATCTGGCTAAGCCTTCTAGATGGACTTCTCAGCACATCTGGAGCTAACATCTGGTAGCTGGGGCTTCTAGTTCTGAAAGCCTAGAATCACCTATCAGGGTATTTCTGGGACTTCTGATTTTGCTTATTGCTTCTTATCCTTAGGGTACCTTCCCTGGCCTAAAAACCTACTCTGACCCTTGACGGCTGACAGAAGGAAGAAGCAAAATATCTGAATACTCTGATAACACTTCTTTGAGTACTCATATTCTTTTACCTTCTTTGAGCCTGGCATTTTTTTTCTGGAAAGGGGATTGCAGACAGGGAAACCTAACAGCACTGAATTCCATAACCACTGTAGAATTTTATGGCATTGAAGCAAAAACACTTTATTTTTCCATTGTATCTTGTATCTAAGATGAATCTATTCTTTGAAGTCAGTTTGCACCTTTATCCTAATATCATAGGTGATAGGTGAATTGTATGTATTTTATTTAGATAGCTTCTTTTACATATATAGTTATAAAGATTTGTCAGATTGCCCATGGGAATAGAACCACATGGTTCACACAGTGCAATGCAGCAACAACAACAAATAAAAAACCATGCCACAGATCTAGAGGGTACCATTTTTTTTCACTGTGTAAGAATTTCCTTTTTTCTTTGTTTAGTTTCTAATAGAGAAAAATAAATTTTACAATGCAAATTACCCCTATCCATTTCAATATTGTATTACTGTCCTGTTCTGTATGCATTTTAATGACTTTTCTTTAAACCCAATCACTTTTGCTTTAATTGGGCCTGCATACAGCACTGGAAATTATACAGAATAAGAGTCTAGTTCAACTCTATGAGGGTTTGTTACATTAGTAAAAATATGTAAAGGTCATAACAAGGAAAAAAAATCACAGTGAAAAACATTAGCCCAGGTTCTTATGTGTGTAATATTGTTATCCATATCCATATATATGTATGTATGTATATGTATGTACACATGCATACATATGTGTATATATTGTGTATATATAGTATGTATGAGTATGTGTATATACACACACACACATAAATAAAATCTATGTCAAAGATCTATGATTCTATAGATGAGAATGTTCCTTCCATTTTTTTCAGACACCTTCCTAGATGACTTTCTAAATGATTGTGAGTGAAAACAAAATCCCATGGTGGCTAAGTTTCTGCTGCTGAACCTCTCTGAATCAGGCTAAGCAAGTCCTGGGACAAAATACATAAAGGTAATTGCTGGACCCATACTTGAACCCTTTCCTGTTTGAGTTTTACCAGACCTTAAAGGCAAAGTCTCTAAGAGCAATGGATCAGATATAAACAATGATGAGGTGCTGGTTTAGGAATGTTAGCAAAGGAGACAATGGTACAATTTCTTATTAAAGATACTGTTGTTTATAAATAGAAATATATTTTAGTTTTTGCTGAAATGTATATGTATATGTATAAAACTAGTTTGTCAAAGAAAACAGTGCCAAGGCTGTTTTGGAATTCTCACCTTTAATATTTATAACATATGACCTTAATTTTAGGCATATTGAGTAATAATTGATGTAAAGCCCAACAAAATGTAGAATAGTTTCTTGGTTTACTTTAAAAAAAAATAAACATATTTATTTAAAGTTTTGAGTTCCAAATTCTATCCTTCCCTACTTTCCTTCCGTCTTCCATGAGGTGGTAAGCAATCAGATATAGGTTATACATGTGCAATCATGTAAAACATTCCTTGATTTCTTTTCATAAAGTGTTTTGCATTCATTGTCCCTCTAATGTTAGATGTTAGAGATTTTTATGACCCTGTCATTACACAAAATGTAAATATCATCAGTGATTTTAAAAATTAATTTTAAACAGAAGAATTTTTGAAAAGATTTTTATTATTACATATTATGGCTTCAAGCAAATGGAGCAGCAAGATTAAGGTCAGGACATATAACATATAAACTTACAACTAAGCTCTTTAAGTTACAATTTTAGTGACTATTTCTTACCAAGTAGAAAACATTGATTTCATTTCCAATGTCACTGGTAGAATTAATAATGTCAGGAACTGTATCATTGGCCGTAATTGAAATATGATATTCACTTGCAGAGCTTAAAAGGCATTGATAAAAAAAAAAAGAAAAGAAAAAAATATTTTTATTCGGTTTGATTCTTTTCTTCCTACACTAAACCATGCATTTCTAAAAAATATGCTTGTATATAGACTAGGGTAAATTATTCTATTCCTTCAACTTAGGGTCAGAAAGCCTATTATACCTTCATACTGCAACACAATCAAGGCTTGAGGAAATTGAGAAGAGCCAGAGAATACAATTCAATTACTGTTGACACATATTTGGCATCTCTGTATTTTAATAAAGAAAATTTTTTTTAAAATCATGGCACAGTTACATACAATAATGAAAAACCTAAATGGATTCTGTAGTTTCATTTATGGCTAATAAATTAAAATTCTCAAAAAGCCAGTATTTTCCTGCAATAAGAATTTAAAAAATGACTTGCACCTTTTTTAAAACTCTAGACAACTCTTTAAGTTTATAATTGTAACTTCCCTATTCAATTTATCCATTCATTCTGGTGCTGTCAACTGAATTTTGATAGTTTTCTTAAGCAGGATTCCAGAAGAAAGTCAAGGAAAGATGAGTTAAAGAACCCCTTTAAAATGTTTTACTGGAATTTGTCTTTCAATAAATGGAATGGAAGGAATTCTTGGAGAAAGCCAAAGTATTAGGAAAAGTGGATATATCAGACTGGAAAAGGAATGTACAAAAAGGAAAAGAAAAAACCACAAAGATGGATTTGTGTTTCTTACAATTCGGACTCCTTTTCCTTTTAGGACTTTCTAATTGTGCTTTATGTTGATTCTTACAATTTCCCCATCCTGTTATTTATTCTTGGCATGATTCTAGCACTTTCTTTGCTTAGGGAGTTTCGTTAGGGATAAAATTGTATAACGAAAGTTATAATTGAAAGGATAAATATAAATAAAAGTCTAGAATGGAAAGATAGTTTTGAAGTAATTGAAAGAAAAAACAGTAAAAACCCAAATAATAGTTTTCAATGAAAACTGATTTCATTTTTAAATTTTGTCCAGAATGATAGCATGGTCAGCCCTTAAGTATACAGAATAAGGGCTAAGAGTCATGAGATATGGTTCCAGCACATCACCATCTCTAAACCTCAGTTTCCCCATTTGTAAAATGGAGAAAATAATAATTGTCCTACATATCTCATTGGGGGTATTATCAGTAATGTACTCTGTAAATCTATAAAATGCAGTCATTACCATTCTTTCAATTTTATAAACATTTACCCTAACAAAATAACAAAAAGTAGATATTTATCTACCTGGAAAACTGGAGTCCGGCTTCATATTTTACTGGAATGGAAATATCTACTTCATTGTCAGAAAGGGTCTCCAAAGGTTCTTCACTGTCACTAGAAAATGACCAAGATATTCATGTCAGACAATATTAAGATACCCCATATAGTGTTTATCTATTGGCATCTGGTGTTTTATTTTGTTTTAATTTTTTTTAGAACAGTGGTTCTTTTGTAAATGATTAACCATTTAGAGAAATGTGATATCAATTATACCTGACAGGCACCTTTTTAAAAAAAAGAAAGAAAGAAAGAAAAACCAGGTCAAAACCATAGAATACACTGTGACACAAATTCCAATCATTCTTTTTAAAAAGAAAGCTAAATAAATAGTCTTGAATTCTCATCCCTCCTTTCACTTAATAGTGTTGATAAACAGAGGGGAGGGAAGATACTTAGAAGGGAAGATTGGGCACATGATAAGAGTATTTAATAATGAATGAGCTTAAAGTCTAACCTTCTGGGCAGCTAGGTGGCACAGTGGATGCACCAGCCCTGTATTCAGGAGGACCTGAGTTCAAATCTAACCTCAGACACTTGACACTTACTAGCTGTGTGACCCTGGGCAAGTCATTTAACCCTCATTGCCCTGCAACAACAAAAGAAAGAAAGAAAGAAAGAAAGAAAGAAAGAAAGAAAGAAAGAAAGAAAGAAAGAAAGAAAGAAAGAAAGAAAGAAAGAAAGAAAGGAAGAAAGGAAGGAAGGAAGGAAAGGAAGGAAAAGAAAGAAAGAAAGAAAGTCTAAGCTTCTTATCCTGGTATTTAATATCTGACCCAGCTTATCTTTCTGGCCTTACATTACACTGCTTCTCTAGATGAAACTTTTATTCTCTTTAACTACTCTTTGCCATGCCTGTGTATTTTTGCTGATGCCTTCCTGAAGTGCTCTCCTTTCTTCTCTACTTGCCCAAATCCTGCCCATCCTTTAAGACTTAGTTCAAACCACACCCATGTTAATTCCTTGTATAGACTAGTCTAAAGTTAAAGAATGTGAGAAGTGGAAGGGAGCTTAGAGATTCTACAACCCAATTTTCTCATTTTATCATAAGGACCAAATATAGACTGCTCTGCAGTATACATCATAGTCCTCAAATGTATGTATGTATGTGGTTTGTATATGTAGGGAGTTGGATGTGAAATCATAAATCATAAAGATTTGGATCCAAGTCCCATTTCTGATGCATTTACTTACTTTATGACCCTGGGTAAGTCACTGTCTCTAAGAGGAAGTGGTACATGATAAAAACCTGCATTACTTGAGGGAGAATCCTCATCCAGGAGTTCCCATTACCAGTGAAATCCCAGGTCCTATACTCATTCTTATAAAGGTATTCATTGAAAAACAATTTGATGAGGCTGATGTATAAAATAGATTTACAGTGAAATTATTTTTATATTTCTTTCAATTCAAATAAAGCTGTTTTATTCGTTTGTTTGGGTTTTTTTGTTTTTTTTTAGTGAGGCAATTGGGGTTAAGTGACTTGCCCAGGGTCACACAGCTAGTAAGTGTTAAGTGTCTGAGGCCAGATCTGAACTCAGGTACTCCTGACTCCAGGGCTGGTGCTTTATCCACTGAGCCACCTGGATGCCCCTTGTTTTATTCGTTTTTATTGTCATTGTTCTCTGTCTTCATCAATTGTCTTTTTCTTAGTAAAAATGTGATTTTTAGGCTGAATTAAAGCTTTGAACAAGCCAGATTTTAGGGGGTAAACATGGAAAATATTTCAATTTGCTAAGTAAGAAGCATTTACTAAGCATCTACTCCATGCCAGACATTGTGTTATGCACTGGAGATAAAATGACAAAAATAAAAACTGTATCTCTCTTCAAGGAGCTTATATCTTCTAAAGGAAGAAATGATAAGCAGATAAATGCACAATATATATAATATTTATATAGTGCTTACTAGCTAAGATTTACAATTATTATCTTATTTGATCTTAACAATATCCCTGAGAGGTAGGTGTTGTTATTAACCCCAATTTACAGTTGAGGAAACTGAGGCAACTATGCTTTAAGTGACCTGCCCAGGGTGACATAGCTAATAAGTACCTGAGGTCAAATTTGAACTCAGGTCTTCCTGACTATAGTACCAGCACTTGATCCACTATGCTACCTAGTGGCCTATAGGCTAAATAACTTCTGAATGGAGGGGAATCACTAATAACTGAGAATTCAAGAAAGCCTCATGTAGGAGGTGGTATTTGAACAGAACCTTGAAGGGAGATAAGGATTCTGGAGACACATTTATTTGGATTAATTCAAAGAACAGGCCATTTTCCTGAGGTTACATGGCAAGTTAATGTGAACCTTGGACTTTTCTCCTGGTAGCCTGACTTCTGGTGCAACAACACTCCTTCAACCACACCACAGTTACCTCCTCTGATTGCACCACTAACTAACTGGACACTGGTTCGTTTTGGTCTTCATTAGTTTTCTTCTCATGCTACATGTCAACCCCATCTCATGCTACACGCCCCCCAGGAGACGGGGCAAAGGCGAGTCACTGGTGCCTTAAAACCAGTCGCTTCGGGCAGGTGGGGTTTGTTAGCCTTGGCAGGCAACCAGCCTAGGGGAAGGAACCCTGATTTTAAACCTCCGCTGCCTTGTGGCTATACCCATATATGGGAAAGGCTTTGGGAGTTAACCACGAGGAAAAATCAGGAGTCGGAGTCCCTTAGGCAGTTGGATGTTGGACATCACATCCCTCTGGCAATTCCTGTGGCAGCACTGGTGCCAGACTGTATTGGCTCTGCCTCTCCTTTGGATCCACCAATGTCACGGAGAGGGAAAGCCTGCTGCATGGGCAACAGCTTGTTTTCCATATTGATCCACCCAGGCCAGCACCCTGGAGAGGACACTCCAGCTACTCCTCGTGGGGTAGATACAACACGGGACGCGGCAGTTACTGGTTATAAGTCACTCAGGAGCTGTGGCTCCCGTATTGGACTGCACAGTCACACTGTGGCCTGTGGCTCTTCAAGGTGCTGATTCATGGTCGTCTGCGACTGGTGGAGGCCTACTACACTTCAACCCCATCTAACATCTAAGCCTTCTGAGAGCAGGGAGCAATACTTATAGTCAGTACATTATATCACCCTCAATAACCAAAATAGTATTTTATATTAAAGTAGGCACCTGATAAATATCCATTAATTGTTGATGATTGGTGGATGAGGAGCCAGGAAAAAGCTAAGTTGTTGTGACTCCACTTTCCACACAGATGGGAAAGGGAGAGGGCCGCAGGGAAGGCATAAGGAGGCATCAATGTGGCTTGGGTGATAAATGTTTGTATGTGGGACAGACCAAGGTAATGGTGGAGCAGGCCGTTTAAAATTTTCCTGTCTTTGTTTCATGATATGGTCAAAGGAATTGACTGATTTTGATGAAAACTATTGTTAGAGTATCATAAACACCAACAGTTGAAGTTGTGATTCTGTCTACTATCTTGAAATAAAGCAACAACCAGTTATGTAATTTTAAGGGACTTAAGTGAAATTTGGTATGACAGAGGTTACAGAGATAGATGTATATAACCCCTTATCAGCAAGAGTGCAGACACAAAGTTTAGAAGATTGGGTTTTTTTTGGTTTTGTTTTGTTTTTAGCTAACAGGAGGGAGTAAAGCATCCTAGAGAGGCAGAAGGAGGGAAGAACAGATTCCCCAAGAATTTTTGAACCTCATGTGGATGAAAGGCGCCCAGGGGTATGTAGGAATAAGCCAGGACCAGAAGGCAGCTAATTGCAAGGGAAGGGTGTGGCTACTCCGAATAGAATGTAATCACGAGCAGATGTAGCCTTGTCTGGCCCTCTGACAGGCTGAAGGAATGTCCTGTTTGTACAGAATTTCCTCCTGCATTGGGACCAGGTGAATTTATCCCCTCTTTACTTCCTCTTCTTTGCATCCCAGCTGCTGGTAAACTGAGCATAACTTACCCTTAAATCTTGGTAATTTGCTAGTTGTACCTTTATAATGGGTTTTGTCTCTAGATCTTAAACAGATAAGGTGATTAAAAAACAATCTCTCCTCTGCCCTCCTCTTTTTTCATCTCCTCATCACCACTTTAATCTGTTCATATGTATCATTTCAGGCAGGTAGGTGGCACAGTGGATAGAGTGCCTGGCGTCAGGAAGACTCATCTTCCTGAGCTCAAATCTGACCTCATACACTTACTAGCTCTATGTGACCTTGGGCAAGTCACAAACCTGTTTGCCTCAGTTTCTTTATCTGTAAAATGAGCTGGAGAAAGAAATAGCAAACTACTCCAGTGTCTTTGCCAGGAAAACCTCAAATAGTATCATGAAGAGTTGGACATGACTGAAAAAAATGACCAATTATTTCAAATATACCATCCTTTACCACTCCACTTCTAAGAAAACAATGAGGTTCAGTGTTTTCCACTTGTGCTGATATTATACAGATCATGAGAAATTTTAAGGAATGACTTGGTTTTCTAAAATGAAAGGTTTTTAGAAATTGTTTAGTATAATGGATAAAGACTCAGTCCCAGCACTAAAAAGACTAGGATTGAAATCCTATCTTTGACACACAGACTGGCTTTGTCATCCTGGGCAAGCCACTTCAATTTTAATTACTTCAAGTAGCTCTTCAAGACTATAAGTTGTAAAAATATCTCATTTACATTAGTTAAAGGGATTTCCCCAAGCCAGTGAAATCACAAGTATGGACAAAAAACTAAATGATTTCCTTGTACCCAAGTATTAATGTGGAAAAAAAAAACTTACCTTGTTACACTTATGTGAATAGTCACATTTTCCATAAGATAGGATATATTGAATTGAAATAGTATCTTGAAAGATATCTGTGCAATAAAAAGACATTTTAGTTCAAACACATGAATGATAAAAGTTGACTTTTGATGACATTATTCACTTACACAAATTAACCCACTCAAACTTAAAAATGGAGGGAAGTTTAAGAATTATCATTTATACTATAAAAGCCGCTATATTTAAAAACAGTTATTGTACAGATTGACAGTAAAAGCACCGTGATACTTTTAGGTATTAGCATATAATAGATGCTGATACTCTGAATGACAATACTCCCTTTGACATTACTTCCCAAGATCATACGTGGTATAGTGAATAGGGAGGAATTAAAATGAAATATCATGTATATATAAATGCACATAAGCTAAAGTGTATAAGTTAAAGAATAAGATGGAGAAGTCTTTTTGTACATTTTTTGGGATGGCTAAAATGGACATTTTTGTCAGTCTGATGACTCCCTTTTCACTTTGCCACATGTGATCTTGGAAAAGGCCTCAGGGTAAGTTCTGGCTTGCAATATTAGTCAGCTAGCTGAAAGCCTGCACCAAAGCTTTGTGGCTTTGCCCATTCCACAGTTCTTTTCTTTGGCCATATGTCTATCAGGCCATTAGTCTACTGTCTATTAAGATTGAACTTTTCATGACAACAGGAATCTGTTTTGACATCTTGTTGTTTTGTTTCAAAAAAACCAAATGTATAGGGAAAGAAGATGTGGAATGGAACCTATAAGGTCCTTTCCCCCCATCCCCACAAATACTTTTTTTTTTTTCAGTTCAAGTAAGGTAACATTTTTTATTAATCATGGATGGCATTTTGATTAGTTAAACATTTCCCTCTTTAACTCTGTAGTCAGCAGATGAACCGACCAAATATTTTGGAATTGAATGCAAGTTTCAATGAAAACACACATGCAAAAATGAAAAAAAAAAGCTATTCGTGATTCTATTTACATTTCATTTTTTACAAGTAATGTATACCAATTATGTTGGAAAGAAAAGACAATTCTCTTTTATGTAAAAGATATATTCCCTGTTTTTCTTTTGAATGTGAATAATCTCCAGAAACAGAAAAAAGACCACCTCCTTCCATCTGGATCTCAATTTTATCTCTAGAGCCAAAGTTCCAGGCAAACCCATTTGTTTCTTTCCATGGTCTAGGCCAATAGGTTTCATTTGAGGCTCTCTTTTTTTATAGCCAATGATTGCCAATGGCACCCCATTTAATCTGATAACTTTATACCGTATTAATCTTCAACTGAATGTTCACTTGAAAGAACCTGCTTTGGGGTCTTAGTGACTAATTTTTTTTTCTTTTCTTTCTTTCTTTCTTTTTTTTAGTGAGGCAATTGAGGTTAAGTAACTTGCCCAGGGTCACACAGCTAGTAAGTGTTAAGTGTCTGAGGCCGGATTTGAACTCAGGTCCTCCTGAATCCAGGGCTGGTGCTCTATCCACTGCACCACCCAGCTACCCCTTGGTGACTAATTTTTGAGATAAAATATTTAAGGTTTCAAGTTGTCTAAGTTAACTTGCCTGTGAATTTCTTTTCCTTCCTCCTACCATTACATTTAGACTGTCAGACACACTCACACAAATGACACAGAACATACCACCTTTCACATACAAATTTTTAGATGTTGCTTCCATATTCTGCTCACCTCTTCTCCTCTTTTCAGGAAAGGATAGCCAACTTTACATGTGATATTCTGATTGAATTCACAGCTGTCTTTTTGAATACCCTAGAAAGAAAGCACATGTTACAAAAAATAAACCAGGTGACCTGTGGCCATTGTTAGACTCAATCATTGCTCTTAGCTGGTCAGGTCACAGCTATCTCTTTGGTCAGTGTTATCCATTAACACATAAAAATCAGGTTCAATGTGAAGGGCTATATGGGGTATAAAACACATCTCTCTTTCCTATCTACTGTTTTAGTTTAAGACAACAATAACAAACTAAGGTTTTAACTAAATTCATACTTTTGCCTCAATCAAGAATGCATTAAAGGAGAACATAAAGAATGATTTTATAAATGTTTACATTTCCAAAGGAAATCAGAATAAAATGTATGTATAATACACACGTGTTACATATATATATATATATATATATATGTGTGTGTGTGTGTGCATATTCATTTTATCCCTTGAAATGAGAAAAACAGTGTTTTGGTTTTTTTACTCCTCAATATATGTCCATGTCCATTTAGAATTCAAATTCTTAACTGAATCCAAAATAAATAACGATGTGTAACATTCCCCCTAACACTGCTATATTCTATAGTAAATTGAGAATAGTGTCACTGAAAATTAGGATTAGCTGATGAAAATAGATTTCTTTTCTAAAAATAAGTTTTTATGAGTCTTTTTCTATATTACCATAATTTCACTTTGATCCCTCTTTTTCTGAGACAGAATGAGTGGTCTCCTAAGCAACAAATCCCTGCAGTTTATTCCTATTTTAAGGTTCTTATGTCCCTTTAGAGAACATCTCTCTTCCCCAAGGGGGAGCATTGATTAGAGGCACCCCTGAAACTAGATTGCCCCTTTTCTTACTCCCATTTCATTCTTTCCCCATGCCTCCCTATCTGTTATCCTGTAGACTCTTTTTTTTTTCCTCTGAGAGACTACAGGAATTATTTTCCCTTTATTGTTAACCTTTAAGTTAATTTTAGGGTATATCACACTTTCCACTCTGTTTTTTCTCACCTCCTTTCTTTTATGTGTCCTTCCATTCTATAATTTACTTCCACAAAAACACTGAATTATTCACCTGAAGATGGGGTGTGAAGTTTAGTCTGTGATCTTTCAGAACTGTTTCTCCACTATCACTTCTATTTCCTTTCTTTCACCCTAATTTCTTCGTGTACATTTAGAAAGAAATCTCTTAATATTCTATTGCTATTTTGTTTTTGCTGTCCTTGGTTGGTGTATTTCCTTACCTTTTTTGTATTTCTGTTGTTTGAGGTGTTTGAAAAGCAAATGATTTGTTCAGATAAGGTTTTCTTTCAAGGAAGCCTTTGAATGCCTCTCTTTTAATGAATGTTCATCTTTTTTTCATTAATGATTAGGCTCAGATTTGCAGGGTATGCCATTTTGGATTGCATCTTGATCTCATTTGGTTTTAGGAACATATTCCATCATCTCCTGTGGTTTTTTGTAGGTACAGAATACTTTTATGTTGTTAGAATTTCTTTTCCTTTATATTTGAAACTCTATCTCCTGGTGACTTGTAGCATTTGTTTCTTGTCATTGGAATTGTTAAATTTAACCACTTGTTTTGTCTTGGAGTTTGCAGCAGTTTTCTGGAGGTATTCAGTGTATTCTTTTAATTGGCACTTTGTTTTCTGTGTTTGAAAGTTCTGGGTAGTTTTCTTGGATTACTACTTGCACTATGGTGTTTAAGTTTCTTTTGACTTGTGATCTGGGAGATGCAAAATCCTGAAATTGTCTCTTTGCATATATTTTGCTTGCATGAAGATCATGCTTTCTTTTAACATTTTTCTGCTCTTCTTCCAGATAATTGTTTATTTCTGTGTATCTGCATTCCTAATCAATTATTCTCTCTTTTGTTTCTTTGGTGACTTGCCACCATACATTCAAGTTTTCCCATTCTGCTAATGATTTCTGCTATGCAGGCCATGATTTTTACATTCAAAATTCTCATTTCTCTTTTAAATCATTCAGGAACATCCTGCTGTGTTTTTATACTCTCTTGGGAATCCACAAGGTCCCCTCTTCCATCTCCTGTTGATTCATTTTCCTTTTTCTTGAAACAATTATTCATAGATGTCTGGACTTATTTAGTTAATTCTCTTCTGTAATTGCTGTCTTCCCTGCTGGTTTATCAACTTAGGCTCAAAGTCTTTTAGGGTTTTTTCCCCTCCCCAAATCTTTGCTAATTTCAATCTTTTCCCATTATATTTCTCTATTGCTCACTTTCTGACTCATTCTCCTTTGAATGCAGTTTCCCTGGGGGTGCTGGACCTCAAAGCCATCTCAGCTTCCTCCCACACTGGGCAATTCCCATTTCACCAGCCACAGTCTCTGCCTCAAGTGATTTCTAGGGGGAGAGATCTGCCTTTTGGTTTTCTGAGGCATAGGGAGAGGGAGTGGTAAAGTTGTGGGTCAGCTTACTCAGTCTTGTCTGAGTTTGCCACGTGGTGCAGGACAAGGTGTTGAATAAGTGTGTTAGGGGTTGGGGATGAGCCTTCTCTTATCTCTTTTGGTTCTTCTCCTGTCTGATAGTTGTTCTTCAATCTCTCTTGTAGAATTATTATCCACATCTAGTACCTTTACTGTGAATATCCCTGAAGCTTCCGCTTAGATTATCCAATCTAGATCCTGGTTGCTATTATCTACTCCTAGAACATTTCCCCTTCTTCCTCAATGAGTTCGGTATCTGGAATAGTCTCTTTTTCTACCCTAACTCCTGCTTTCTACGGGATGCTTATATTTCCTCAGTTACTTTAATTTCTCAGTTCTTCAATCTACTTATGCCCCATGATATACTACTCTATTTCATCTCAGATACACATGGTCAAGAGATGTTCAAGGATGTTCCACTTGTATAATCAAGAACTCTGAAATTCCATTATCTGATTACAATCTCTTATTACTCCTATACCTTCCTTCTCCTAAACAAGTCTTTGCCTTTACTACTACAAAAATCTTTCTACCTTTCGGTATTTTGGCTACTCTCTCCTCCCTTCTAAATCTTGACCCCTTAGTGAGTCAGTACAATTGTATATACTATTCTCTATGCTCAAATCCCTTCCCTCTGTCTTATTACCAGTCAACCCTGGATTACTTCTCCCATCTACCTCCTCCATTTGTACTCATATGTTGCTGAGGAAGTCAACCAATCATGTTGACAGGGTACCCTATGCAATCTCTGTTCCCTGGTATGGAATGCTTTCTTTATTGGTAGACATGAGTGTCCTGTCCTGTGTGAGGGACAGGGCAGAGTTGTCAAGAGTGGGAGAGACTTTTTCTCTCTTCAGTCATCTTTGAGTCACTTTGGAAGCCTTTAATTTTCAGCTTCAAGAGGCAAGATAGAGGAGGCCAGCCCCACTTCAAGTTGCTGAAGGAAAAGGTTCTGGGAAGGCATGAGCAGAACTGACAGTCTTCATCATGTCCCTATTTCTAGCTTGCTATTCTGAAGACTTTGGGGGGACTTCCCCTTGGATGAGATCTCTCTTGGTTGAGTTGAGTTATCTCACTCCCTATGGGAGAGTTCTTTCACTCTGTATTTTCTGGGATACTTCTATGTATGCCTTCTCAGACTTCTCTATTGCTATGATTTGGATAAATGGGTTTCTTTGCTATTCATTATATGTGTTCATTGTGGAACTGGTATGTGGTGGGAAAGGGGTCAAGGTTTAGATATAGAGCTTGGGGTCCTCTTTCCCTTCAATAAAGACACAGTGATTCAAAATTAAATTGAACCTGATCATATCCTCTGGACTAATAATATTTAGGGGAGTAGACATATAATTTTAGCCCAGTATCCCCTCTCTCTGAGAGCAAAGTGGCCTCTGGCCCTGACTTCCTGCTTCCCCTCTAGACAGGAATAAAAGTCTCCTTTGGAGAAGAGTATGGGGAGAAGAGGCTAGAGATGACTGTTTTGCCTCCCTTTAAGCACCACAACATGTGGGCCTGGCTACAGGTGAGGCTCTCTATAGCAACAAAGCTGTTATCTAATCTCCACTGGACTCTCATTGAATCACAACAGATATTCCAAACTTCCTCTTTTCTTCTTAGGAATCCCACAACACCTCCTCACCCCACAGTTTCAGCTGGGGTCTTTGCCTCATTTTAATGAACTCCCTCCTCTTTTCCTGGCCTCTTGACATTATCCTCTACTATTTCCTTCTTTACACATTACTTTTTTAAATTTAATTTTAATTTTTTTAAATTTGTGGAATAAAAATTTCCATAATATAGTAAAATAAAAAAGATGATTGCACATGAAACTGCCAATATATTATGTACAATTTACTATTCCTTTTAAATACATAATAGTTGTATAAATTTCTTATTTTTCTTCCTTCCTTCCCCCCCCATCCTAGAGATGATTACCATTTTTGAGATTGTGTTTTATACTTAGTTTCTAAAACAAGGAGAATATTTGTAAAAGCTTTTTATAGTCATGTGATCAAGTTTATATTTTATAATACACTTATTGATATTAAGTTCATATTCATTTAGATTTCCCTAGTTTGAATTTCATTGTCGTTTATTGTTCCACGTGTATTTTCTTCTATTCATTCATCTATCTAATTTTGAAACATGGTTTTGATTTCATAATACAATGTTAATTCTAGGAGTATTGTGCTCCCATATTCTGAGTTGTTTGTTTTTGTTATTTTTTCTCAACTGATTATTTGATCAAACTCTTTAAAGCATTTCCCTGGCAAATTGGTTGCCATGGCAAGTGTAAATTGATTCTAGAAGTATTATTTTTGATAAGCATATTCCAAAAAAAAAAAAAGAGGGGAACATTTGTAAAAGTTTTCTTTTTTCAAAAAAAAAGTTTTAATTGAGATTGTGTTGTGCTTTAACTTGTATTTAAATATGTTCTGATTTTTCACAAAAGTAATTGTATACTAAGTAAAAAAAGGGGTATTATTTGAAATTGTTGCATAATTATATATTGTGTTATGAGTCAAGATGTATTCGCATTTTTTGCAATCATTTATTATCCTCAATTTTTAAATCCATATGAGACTTGGATTATGGGAACTTATCATTTAAGACATTAATTGCCTTTATTCTGAGTTATCAGATGCCAGTTGGCCAAGATGCCATCCAATCACAAGAGGAATACATGCAAGAGCAGACACTGAACTGTCACATGAGGGGAGACATGCATGAATTCAAGGTATGGCCGAGGGAACGGCTTTTGACAAATTTTGAGGTTGGATTCTCTTGGTTTAATATTTTATTTTATTTTTCCCCACAATATTGTACGGATGGCTGGAAGTATTGATCCCACCCATCTCACTTCTACACCTGGCTTCTATGCTCCCTCCTATATGCCTGATGCCATGGACATCTCAATCCCATGCATCTGATTAAGTCTGACTCGGTTTCCTCCAATATGTTTGGTGGCATGGACATATATTCCATCCACCTATTTTGAGCCTGGCATACTGCATGGGCAGTACATATTGCTCAAGTGTGGGAATGCTCATATCCCATCATTTCTCTGTTCTTTTATGGTAACCCCCATAATTATCTCAGGTGTCATGATAAATAACAGTGTTGAATTTGGCCTTGACATCTGTTACCAATTATATTAGATTTTTAAATTTCTCATAATGGCATGAGGATAATTAGGCAGATGATGCAAAAAGTGATGAAACAAAGATAAAAATTATTTTAAAAAATTAATATCACAGCAATTGTCTCCTCAATTACCCTCCATAAAGGGGGACTGTAATAATATTATAATTTTAAAGAATGGTTCAATTTTTGTTTTATTATATGTTTCATGTGTAACAACTAAGATTCTGAATTCCCTTAGACATGTTTTTGAGAACTTTCATTGTTTGATTTGATTATTGACAAAGCTATTTTAAAGTTGTGTTAAGCTCAATTTTGTAGGAAATTTTCCTGGCTGATTACATCCACACATCAACCCCTGAAAAGACTTCCATTCCACGACTACACCTAGAGGACATTTGAGAAAAGACTTTCAATGAACAGTTTTGTTTTGTTGTTTTTTTTTTCTCTTCTCTTTTTCTGTTATAATATACACCATCTGTAACATGTACTCTCTGCAGAGGCCCTCCCTTTGCAAGACTAATGTCAAAGCGTCGGTTCATGAGGACAAAAAAATTGCCCCTCTGGACAAAAATTTCCTCTCTTCCTTTTCTATATTGTTATTAACATATTGTTAGTTAGCATAGGTTATTATATTCTGTTATTTTTGACTGTTTCATCAAGGAAACATACCGTTTCTTGAGGAAACAAAGCGGGGAACTGTAACGATTGGAATGACTCCACCTGCTGGAGACTTACTGTAGAAGAGTTCTGCCCATGAAGCGAAGGTCTTTGAGGGCAAGACCAGGAGTCTTTTCTTTGGCGTCAGGAAGTGACGCTGGCTAGTGGGAGGAGGAAGGAAGAGACTGGCGCTTGGTCTCAGGCTCTTTCCTTTGGACTCTGGTGGAGAGCGGAGCTAGAAATGTGCTCTCGCTTTAATAGATAGGAATCTAGGCCTTTTTCTCTCTCTTAACCAAATTCTTATTCTCCTTAATAAATGCTTAAAAGTCTAACTCTTGCTAAAGCTTATAATGTATTGGCGACCACTCATTAGATATTTTAGACAGTTTAGCTAGAATTTTAGCCCTAAACAGACACAAATATATACATATATGTAAAATTATTCTATACATATTTCTATTTATCAAGACTTCCTCTGGATGCAGATAGTGTCTTTCTTCATATGTCTGTTACTGTTAATTTGGGTACTTATAATAGTTAGAATGACTTATTTGCTCAAAGTCATTCTTAAAACAATATTGCTGTTACTGTACACAATGTTCTCTTAGTTCTGCTCTTTTCACTCTTCATTATTTCATGCAAGTCTATCCATGTTTTTCTAAGATCATTGAGCTCATCATTTCTTATAGAACAGTAGTATTCCATCATAATCATATGCTATAACTTGTTCAACCATTCCTCAATTGATGGGCATCCCTGAAATTTTGAGTTCTTCACCACCACAAAGAGAGATGCTATAAACATTTTAGAACATACAGGTTCTTTAAATCATTTTTGGAATTAGACCTAGTGGTGGTATTACTGGGTCAAAGGGTATAGGCAATTTAATAACACTTTGAGCATGATTCGAGATTGCTCTTATAAATAGTTGGATCAGTTCACAATTCCACTAACAATGAATTAGTGTCCCAATTTTTCACATCCCCTCCAATATTTGTTGCTTTCTCCTTCAATTACTTTAGCCAATCTGATATGTATAAACTGATATCTCAAGGTTGTTTTCATTTGCATTTCTCTAATCAATACTTAGAGAATTTTTTTTCACTTGACTATAAATTGTTTTGATTTCATCATTGAACATTTCTCTTTGACAATTTATCAATTAGGGAATGACTCAAATTCTTATAGTTTTGACAAAGTTCTTTATATAGTTGAGCTCTGAGACCTTTATCTGAGAAACTGTCTATACATTTCCCCCCCACTTTTCTGCTTTCCTTCTGATCTTGGGTACATTTGTTTTATATGTACAAAACCTTTTTAATGTAATCAAAATTATCCATCTTACCCATAACTTTGCTTTCCATCTCATGTTTATTCATAAATTGTTTGCCTATCCAAAAGTCTGATAAGTAATATGTTCCATGTCCTTCTAATTTTCTTGTAATATCTCTTTTTATACCTAAGTCATATATCAGTTTTAACCTTTTCTTAGTAAATGTAAGATATTCATCTATGCCCAGTTTCTGCCATACTGCTTTCTAGTTTTCCCTACAATTTTTTTTGTTACCAAATAATGAATTCTTATCCTCAAAATCTTAAATCTTTACACTTGTCAAATGCAGAGTTATTATATTTATTTGCTTTTAAAATTTGTTTGTCTACTTTGTTGCATTGATGTGTCTTTTTATTTCTTAGCCAGTACCAGATAGTTTTGATAGTACCAGATAATTACTGCCTTATGATGTTGCTTAAGATTTGGTAGTCCTGAACCTCCTTTACATTTTTTCATTATTTCCTTTGATATTCTTGACTTTTTGTTATTCCAAGTGAATTTTGTTATTATTTTTCTAATTTAGTAAAATATTTTTGGTAATTTAATTGGGATGACATTGAATATATAAATTAGTTTTGGTAAAATTGTCATTTTTATCATATCGGTCCTACCTGCCCAAGAATAATTACTATTCCTCTATTTAAATCTGATTTTATTTGTATAAAAAATTTTTTATAGTATTATTCATATGGTTCCTTGGTTTGTTTTGGCAGGTATACACCCAGGTGTTTTATGCTGTGTAGAGTTATTTTAAATGGGGTACCTCTGACTATCTCTTCTTTCAGGATTTTGTTGCTGATATATAGTAATGGTGATGATTTATATGGATTTACTTTATAATACTGCTAGTTTGCTAAAATTATTGTTTGAATTATCTTTTTAGTTGTCTTTAAGATTTTCCAAATATATCATCATATCATTTGCAAAAAGAGATAGTTTTATTACCTCATTTCCTGTTCTGATTCCTTCTATTTCTTTTCCTTTTTCTTACTGCTATTGCTAGGATTTCCAATACACTATTTTGTTGTTGGTTTTTTTTTTTTTTAGTGAGGCAATTGGGGTTAAGTGACTTGTCCAGGGTCACATAACTAGTAAGTGTTAAGTGTCTGAGGTCACATTTGAACTCAGGTACTCCTGACTCCAGAGCCAGTGCTCTATTCACTGCGCCACCTAGTTGCCCCTCCAATATACTATTAAATAATATTGATGATAGTGGGCAACATTGTTTCATGCCTGATCTTCCTAGCTTAGAAGGCTTCTAGCTTACCCCATTACAAATAATACTTGACTCATTATCTGGAAAAGTCATTTAATCTATTTCTTTCATTGCAGCCCAGAAAATTTAAGTAGTTTGCCCAAAGACATAAAATTAGTAAAGGGCAGAACTAGGATTTAAAGCCAGGTTTTTTGACTTTCAAAGGCATTCTTTTCTATAGTCTTCATACCACACTTGTTTTTTCACATCTTATTTATAATACATTGTATCAGTCAAGGGAACTCTCTGCTCAAGAAACTCCCTCCACCTGTGCAGATCAGCTACTCGTCTGTACATTACAATTCTGGAGATTTGTTTGAGGTGCTGAGAATATGGGTGAATCTCATGATTGTAGTTTGTATGTATCATCAAAAACAGGGTGTGAAAACAAATCGCCCTCCATCCCCTTTTATGTGGCTATTTCTAACCTAATCAACAGCATGGGTTAATCGGGTAGGTAACTCACTTTTCTCTTTAAAACCACATCCAGGCTGGTGTAGTGAGTGCAATAGAGTTCAGTAAGGGTTGTTTGAATGAATAAATGAACAGTTACCTCAATTCCTGAAAAAATGACATTTGGAGAGGCCTGAACAATGGCCCTGGTGTTGTAGGCACTGTCCTTTTTATTCCTGATGGTCAGGCTCATGTTGAATTTGTCACTGTGGGACTTAACAATGAGTAAGTCTTTTCCTGTGGTTGATGCAGTGAGAGCCAAATCTGAGATGCATTTTTCTTTGTTTCCACAATCTTTTGCAAAGGGAATCTGTAGAATTCAGACCAAAATATTTTCAATTAATTGTCTATTATTCAACATGATCAATCCATTCACATAACAACTCACATATTGCCAGCTTGAACTAATGTGAGTTCTTCTTGTGCTGTTATTAAGTTACTGATGGAAATTGTTATTTTGAAGCCAGGTTAATTAAGGGATAACTGGACTATCTTGCTCAGGATAAGTTGTTTCAATTATGGATGCCTGCTATTCTCTCTTCCTCCTCTCCCTTTCCCCCTTCATCTCTTTATTTTAAGTCCACTATCTGCTTTCATACCTAGTGACTGTCAGACTGACCCCTTACATTCATCCAGAATACCACTCATAAATAAGAGCTCGAGAGGGAACACAAGCAGATGTTGACTTGTGTACATAAGTAAAACTATAATTACTTATAGCTTGAGTCCTTTTAGATTGTTCTAAATGAGTTGCTTAAATAAATTCCTATAATTGTACTTGGTTAATCTATTTCAAATTTTTGCTTATTTTTATTTTAATTTATGTATATAAAACAAGCATTTCTATAACATAGTATAATAAAAAGATGATTGCACATGAAACAGAAAATCTATTATGTACAACTTGTTATTCCTTTTAAATATATAAAAAGTTATCATGTGAATTTCTTTTTTTTTCTCCTCCCATGGCTACTATTAGTCACACTTAAAATTATTTTAAAATATTTAGATATCTTTTTTTCATAGCATCATGTTCATTTCAGACTATATCTCCTCTCCCTACCCTCTCCAGCAAGCTATCCCTTGTAACAAAGGAAAAGAAAAGGTTTTTTAAAAGTAGTTTAGCAAAAACATTGGTTTATTCTTTATTATTCCAAGCTATGGCATAGCGGATAGAGAGGTGGACTTGGAACTGGGAGATTCAGCTTCAAGTGCTGCCTCAGATACCTGCTGGCTGTGTGACGTTGGACAAGTCAATTAACATCTCAGTGCTCTAGGAAACTCTCTAAGACTTTAAGTTGCAGAAAAGGTGCTGACCTACACTAGTAGAGTCAGTTTCTTCATCTAGGATTTCCCTATAGCACTGAAATCACAGATTCATCACTAATTCATACATGTAACAATCATTTATCAGACACTTATTGGATACAGAAACAGTATTTTTATGCCAAAGGTCAAGAGCAGAAAAAAATGGAGAATAAAAATGTTTGGTTTATTTTGTGATATCAAGAGGACCATGGAATGTGAGGGCTGGAAAGAATCTGAAACATCACCTAATCCAGCCCCCTCATTTTATAGATGAGGAAACTGCGGTAGCAAGTAGCAGACCTGGGATAAGAATGCAAATGCACTATTCTTTCCACTCTGTTACTATACTTCCTAGCAATGATCAGAAGAAAAAGTCCAAGTAATTAACTAATAAGCTTCATTCTTCCATTTGTTCTCCAGGAGGCAAGGTGTCTACTTGAATTGCATAAAGAAAAAATAACTTTCTTCTCTTTCACCCACAGAATTGTTTGATTGCTACTATAGTTTTGTTCTGAGCTTTTATTGCCATGTCTCATTGTATGAAAAGTTCTGTGTCTGTGAAGGCTATCAGGCTTATTGAACGCTCCTGTTTTTTTTCTTGACAAGGATTCCACATACTCAGCCACTCTAGTCCCAGAGATAGAGCCTGGTACACCCTTGGTGCTCTCTAGAATAGTATGGTGTAGAGAACCAACATTGGTAGAGGGAGTATCCTCATCCAGGATTTCCCTTTACCAATTATATCACAGATTCCTGTTTTATTTCTAAAAAATCTTTGAATATTTGCAAAATTGTTTTTGCTACTTCAAAGGATAGACTCTACCATATAGGCAGCATTTATCATAACATGTGAGCTATTGATTTCCATTCATTTTGTTTTGGGAAGTAGAGTCCAGTTTCTGATTGCTTATCAAGAATTAACATCTCTGAATTCCTTGGAATTGGTACAGACTCTTCACAAAATTTCCAAGTAATTTGTATTATTAATGATATTCAAGTAATTCCCATATCTTTTCTCTGGATTTTTGTAAAGCTGTTTCTTCTTGCTTTCCTTCCTACATATCTGATTACTTTTTTTGTATTTTCTTAATGTACTGTTTAGAATCTTTCTTACTGTATTGGATCTCCATTTATATCATGCCACTTAATGGTAGGTGTCCTCCAGAACTCTGTTATTGGTCCACTTGTCTTTTCTTTCTGCATTATCTCACATGGTAACCTCAACATCTTCCATGGGTTCAGTTATTATCTCTAAATGTAGGTTACTTCTAGAAGTACGTATCTAGCCCTAGTCTCTTTATTGAGTTTCAGTACCACATTGCCAACTGCCTATTAGAACATTTCCAAAAGAATATTCATTTTTTCTTCCAAATCCATTCTTAATATCCCTGTTATTGTGAAGATTATTGCTAACTTTCCAGACACCTAAGTCCTCAATTTTGTTGTCATCCTCAACCTGTAACTCTTTTTCACTCCATATATCTAATCAGTCCCCAATCCTGTTGTGTCTATCTTCATAATATTTCTTATCTAAGTTCCCTTTTTTTCACTCACATAATTACCATCCTAGTTCTGGACCTCATCACCAGTGGCCTAGGTTACCGAAAAGGTCCCCTATTTGATTTCCCCATTTCAAATCTCTTTGCACTCTATTCCATCTTCTATTCAGCAACCAAAGTGATATTCCTAACGTATAGGTTTGTTACTCCCTCCCCTCTTCCTTACTACTCTCAGCACTCAAAAAACTCCAGTGCAGGAATTCTTAATGTCTATGTGAGTGTGTGTGTGTGTGTGTGTGTGTGTGTGTGTGTGTTTTGGACCTCTTTGATAGTCTGGTGAATCCTATGGACCCATGCTCAGGATAATTAAAAAAAAATCATAATGGGAGGAAATGCTAAATTTCAGTTAGAGTTTAGTGAAAAAAAATTGTAATTTTTCACATACAAGTTCATGTACCTGCTGAAATCTCTTGGACCACAGGTTAATAAACTTTTGCTTCAATGGTTCTCTGTTACCTCTAGGTTCAAATGTAAACTCCTCTGTTAGTCATCTAAAGGTCTTTACAACCTGGCCCCACCATACCATTGGTTATGTTTGTTTTCTGTAATCTACACAATCAATTACTTTATTTGTTTTTTTTTAAAAAGGCAAGAAGATTCTAGATTTACTGGTCCTGTGAATCATTCCTCCAGAGGGTGTTACTTTGCCTGTGGAAGACAACTGAAAAATTTAGGAATATAAAGCAGTTAGAAAGAAGGCTAAGAAAATGGAGTTAGAAGTGGGAAAAGCATAGAAGAGCAAATTCTTGTTATTAGGATATTCAGAATGTCTTTTTTCTTCAGCAACCCATTTATATACATACATACATACATACATACATACATACATACATATATACATGTTAGCTCCTAAGATCTTATTAATAACTAGATGATCTGAGTTGTTTAAAAAAATGACTTACATATTCATGTACTGAGTTAGGCAGATCACCATCAAGCACAGGCCCATTTTCTGGATCTGAAAGATTAAAATCCAAAGATACCTTCACCGAATCCCGAAAGTCATGCTTGTCCTAGAAGAGAAAGTAAGAAATATATTATTTCTATTTTTTCTATTTTATATCTTATACATTTTGGATTTGATCTTTCTGCATGTGCCTCAATAGATGTTTACTTGATTTTCCCAAGGCATCTAGATGCCTTAACATTTGCCCTTTCTTCTTGTCTTATGCCTTTGGAAGACATCAGGGGAGAGGGGAGGGGGTAAATAGAGGGGAAGAAAGGGGGCATGAAAGGGACAGAAGATCAATTGCACTCAGGGGATAATTTGATGACTCTATCAGAGCTAGATTCATCTCAGGCCATTCTCAGCTAACCCAGTTTGTGGTGCTAGGCATAATGTAACAACATAAAAACCAAAGCAAGAAGAATAGAGATATTTTTACCTTAAAATTTCATTAAACTAAAAATATAGGAATAATAATGTTAGGAAATCTTTTCAATTTCAATTTCAGACAAGTAGATTTTTTAAAGTTTAGGCTGAATTGACCATTCATTAATATAATATCATTCCTAAGGGTACAAGGAAGGACTGAGTGTGCAGTGAGAGGTTAACTTCTAGTGCATGATGAAAATGATAATTGCAGTCTAAAAAGAATTTTCTAATTTTTTAAAAAAGTTAGATGATAAGATTATAGATTTAAAGCTGGGAAAGACTTGAGAGGTCAACTAGCCCATCTTCTCCTTTTGTAGATGAAGAAACTAAAACCCAGAGAGGTTAAATAACTTTTTCTGGGTCACTCAGTTCCCATTCTTTAAACACAGCAAAGACACTGAATTTATGGATAAGGCCAAACCTTGCTGCTCAAAGCAGACAGAAGCTCCATAGATTTAAAGCTGGAAGGGACTTGGGAGGACTTCAAGTCCAAACCCTTAATTTTACAGATGAGAAATCAGAGGCCCAGAAAGCAAGTCCCTTGATTCAACCAAGGTGACACAGTCAGTACGTGAGAGAGATGGGAGCTGGGGTCCAGGTCCTCTGACTCCAAAGCCTCTGAATTGTATGCTGTAGCACACTGCCTCTCCTCTGAGTTAAATTCTGCCTCTCAAGTTTTAAATTCTGCAAAACTAAAGAGGGGGACAGTCTCTAGTTTTACTCCCCATCCCTAAACCCTGCCTCAAATAGAATGATCTTAGCAGTGGTACAGTGGAAAGAGCTCTGGCTTTGAAGTCTAAAGTTCAGAATTCAGATCTTGCCTCCTACACTTACTGTGCAGCCTTGGACAAGTCCATTTAGCTCTGTTTGCTCAATGACAAAATGCAGATATTTGCATCATAGGGAGTGTTGAAAGAAAAACACTTAGAAAGCCTTAACACACTAGAAATGGGAGTTATTAACAGAGTATTGACAGAGTAATATTATTTTTATATATGAGTAAAACTGATATTGGGGCAGTTAGGTAACAGATAGAGCCCTGGGCTTGAGATCACAAAGACTCATCTTCATGAGTTCAAATCTGGCCTCAGACACTTAGTAAATGTATGACCCTTGACAAGTCACTATTTGCCTCAGTTTCCTCATCTGTAAACTCTGGGTTGAAAAAGTAGCAGCATGTATTCCCTGTGTGGAGCAGCAAGTTGGCACACTAGATAAAGCACTGGGTCTGGAGTTGGTAAGACCTGAGTTCAAATTAGACCTCAGACTCTTACTAGCTGTATGGCTCTGGGCAAGTCACTTAATCCTGTTTGTCTCATTTCCTCACCTGTAAAATGAGCTAGTGAAGGAAATGACAAATTACTCCAGTATCTTTGCCAAGAAAATCCTAAATAGGGTCACAGAGAATAAGGCATGACTAAAAAAAAAGACTGAAAGACTGAAAAACTGACATTAAAGGCATAGGGAAAGAATAATTGAATTGCACCCCTAGTGCTTCCCTACCATATGATCTTGACCAAGGCAGCATGGAACTTCCCTGAACCTCAGTTTCCTTATCTGTAAAATGGTGGTGATTGGTGGGGGGAGGGCAAGGAGGATTAGATAGCATTTAAAATCTCTTCTAGTCCCAGATCTATGAGCTTTTTCTATGAAGAGTAAAATATATTTCTTATATATCTATAGATATATATTAGTAACTGTAGTAATTTAGTGGTCTTATCAAGAACTATAAATTTCAAAAAGTAAAATATGAATACATCAGAAACCTTTAAAAACAGAGAAAAATTAGTTTGTTGCAGCAAATATCAAATATCTGTATCTTAATTCTGTACTTCTACAGTAATTGTATGATTGTTTTTAGTCTTTTTCAGTTTTAGAAATGATCTTAAGGAAATCATTTTGTGGTATAGTATATGCACCAATTTAAGAAAAGAAGAATTTGGCAATAACAAATCAGCCTAATCCCTCAGTGTAACCCCCAAATATCGATTTACAAATGGGTCATGAGACTTTTTTATGTAGCATTGTCACATTGAAAGGGTAATAAAATGGTTAGGAAATAGAATGGAAAAGTCCAACATCTTTCAAATTGGTTATAACTGCCACCCCAAGGGGGAAAATAATTTGCTTATGCTACTGGAGAAGTGAAATAAAACACTATAAACTTCAGTTTTATTTTCAATTTTTTGAAACTGGTGATCAAGGTATTATAACTTTCATAGTTTCAGTTTATGTATAGAGAAACACTAAATATAATATATATATCTTATAGTTATAGATTATAGACTTGGAAGAAAATTCAAGAAACCATCTGAGGTAATCCTCTTCCTTAAGGTATATAGTGTATTTTCATTTCTGTTTGAAAAAAGGAGAGGAAGGAAGAAAAGAAAACAAACGATTTATTTAGCACCTTCTGTGGGACAGACACTGTGCTGGGAGGTAGTGACAATTACCCTAAAGTTCAGGAATGTGACCCCAACTGTTTCAAATATCCCCACTCCCTAAAAGGTATAATTTCCCAGTTTCAGGTGTCCCCCATCTACCTTCTATAAAAGCATTATCCTTCTTCTGGCTCCAAGAGGTTGAAGTCTTAAACGCTTCCTCCCAGACACATCCCCTTGTGCCAAATAAAAAACTTTACTTTATCTCTGATTGGAAAGTATGCAGGTTTAATTCTTTTTTTTTTTTTTTTTTTTTTTTTTTAGTGAGGCAATTGGGGTTAAGTGACTTGCCCAGGGTCACACAGCTAGTAAGTGTTAAGTGTCTGAGGCTGGATTTGAACTCAGGTACTCCTGAATCCAGGGCCAGTGCTCTATCCACTGTGCCACCTAGCTGCCCCAGGTTTAATTCTTTAACTGAGGATATCCAAGAACCAGCCTACCCATGACATTATCATCCACATTTTACTGTTGAGGATACTGAAGCAAACAGAATTAAAATTACTCAAAGGGTCCAAGTGACTTTGCCAAGTTAACTCTGCCAATGAGTGACAGATGGAAGACTAGAATTAAGATCTCCCAAATTTTTATGCATCACTCTTTCCATAATGGTTCACTATAATAGGTAGATACCTAATAAACTTTAACAAATGCATCTGATAGGGAAAGGGCTACACTTGCTAGGATACCTGAGCCTGATGTATAAGCATTTATTGAAGGCCAGAAAGAAGACTATTTTTCATGTGCCTCTTCATGCCATAGCTGTTGCTTGGGAGGGAAAAAAAAATAGAAGACTTCTGAAAAGAGGAAGAGATATCTGGGAGAGCTATGAAAGTATCTAATTCAAGAATTCAGGAATATGCTTGAGGCTCCCTAGAACAAAGAGAGGAGACTTCCTGGTTGTGGAGAGATGCTGAAACTGGCTGAGATCTGTATTTTCAACTTCTTGCTCTGCCTGCAGAGATTTTGCCTATCAGAATCATGAGCTCTTGGAGGGCTTTGTGAGACAATTTTCTGTGGGTGGGAAAGAGGGAAGAGAATGAGACTATTTTGTCTAGGAATGTGGGTGATGACTGCTGTCTATTGCTTTATCATTTTGCTTCAATACTATTCCTAGCATGGGTCTGCTTGAATGCTGAGCCATTAAATACCTAGATTTATATTAACCTCAGAAGTTCTGAGTCATCTGGGTGAGAGCAAAACAAAACAAAAACTGAAGGCAGACAAGGCCCGGAAGAAGCTCCTGGCTGACCAGGCTGAAGCTCGCCGGTCCAAGACTAAGGAAGCACGAAAGCGTCGGGAAGAGCGTCTACAGGCTAAGAAGGAGGAGATCATCAAGACTTTGTCTAAGGAGGAGGAGACCAAGAAATGATTCTCCCCTATCTCCTCTGTACATAGTACCCTTCTATTTGGCTCATAAAATAAAACTTGACAGACTGTCAAACAAACAAAAAAAAAAAAACAAAAAAAAACAAAATAAAACAAAACAAAACAAAAACCCAACCAAAACAATAACAACAACAAAACACCAGATAGGTTAAGGAAAAGTCCCAATATATGAACCTGGACCTAAGTGAATCCAGAATTATTTTGAAAATGAGGCTATGGGGGCAACCAGGTGGCGCAGTGGATAGAGCACTGGCCCTGGATTCAGGAGTACCTGAGTTCAAATCCAGCCTCAGGCACTTAACACTTACTAGCTGTGTGACCCTGGGCAAGTCACTTAACCCCAATTGCCTCACTAAAAAAAAAATGAGGCTATGGTGATATACATAATAATACAGATAACATTTGATAATGAAAGAACCTTCCCCCTTTATTTCCTGACAAAGGAAAGGAGGACTGAAAAAGTCTGTTTTAATTAAGCTTTATAATAAGACAGCTATAATATATGATTTACTTGCCAACATGTAGAAGTAATGCTTAATACATTCTGATCCACGGACTGTGATGTTTCTTTGAATTTTTCTTTCTTGTGTTCCAGAGAAGAAACTTCGTGATATCTGTCTTACTGAGTCTAGTGTAACTCGGTACTGCAGATCTATTAAAAAATAAATTCAAATTTTTATCCATAGTTATTTTCATGGCCTAGTATATAATTGAGGATTACAATGAGACACACATTCATTATTCAAATAATCAGAGAGTTTCATTGACTGGTACTCCCAGAAATGTATGGACTCGAGAAAACTGATGTTCATAAGGATGACCTGAAACATGTTAAGGTCCTGGTCTGTCTTTTTTTCTACAAAATATGTTTCATTGATGTTTTTTGCTTGTACATCACAGCCATTTCTGGATATGTTGTTCTTCCCTTCCCTGACCCCTACTGGAATGTAATCTTTCCTTGTAACAAAGAAAAACAGTTTAAAAAAAATCAATTCTGATGATGTATGCAACATCATGTTCCTGTCCTTGGTCACCTGTCTTGCTGCTAAGAAGAGTGAGGCACATTTTACTCTCTGTTTTCTGGGACCAAGACTAGTTATCACAGTTAATCAAAGCTGAATGAACTTGTAAATGATCAAAGGAAGATTAAGTTATAGAGCGAATGGTTTTAACATTGTGTATTTTATTGAATCCAAATCCTTAAGCCTTGTATGGTACATGCATGGTAATGTTCTATTAAATAAATAAATAGAGACTGACATTCTCAGTTCATTTCCAGGCCACATCAGATTGCAGAGTTTATTGACTATAATCTTTTCCATTGTAATAAACTAAAAATATTAGGCCATTGCTTGGCATATGGGTCTACATATAATCAATCCTACAAACATCTAATAAGTACCTGTTATATGCAAACCTTTGCACCAAGTGTGGGGACACAAAACAGCCAGGAATGCACATTGGTATTAAGGCTTTAGCTGGGTTATAAAAAGGCCTTTTTTGGTTGTACTCATCATCAACAAACATTTATGAAGCCTCGATTACACTGTCAAGCTAAAGTATTGCCAAGCTCATTAAAATGCAAATATGTATATGAGCATAGGGAACATAGAATAATCTATTCTATCTAATTAAATTAAATTGTTTATCAATTAATTAGAATTAAATTACCTTAAAAAGTGATTGAAAGTTTATTTAAAGTAATTAAAATACATTTATATGCTATATAATTTATGCTATTTCTTCTTTGCACATTTATTTGGTAAAGCTATAGATTCTATGAGCCATAAATAACAATAATGATGATGATAACTAACATTTATATGGTGCTTACTCTGTGCTGGACAGTGTGCTCAATCGTCTGATTCTCACAATGACCCTGGAAGGTGGGTGCTAATATTATCCCTGTTTTACAGATAAAGAAATTGAGGCAAAAAGGGGCCGTGTCTTTCCCAAGGGTCACATAGCTAGTAACTATCTCTCTGCTTCATCTTCTACCCCTGATACTCTCTCATAACAACAACGACAAAAAGTTAAATAAAAACAGTTGACTTTGTAGAACATTTGAAAAGCATATCCAAGCATATATATTGGAGACTTCAATTCTTCACAAGATCTGGGATTTTTATCTTTGTGGATACACCCTCCACAAATGTAAATCTCAACCGCTTAATGAGTTGCTGTGACTCCTCCAAAAAATTAATCACCTGGCAGCCAACCCTCAGGTAATGAGCTTCTCCAAATTTAGCTAGCCAATATATGGCTTTGGTGGGTAGACATAAAATACTCTTTGAGGCCAGCAGTCAAAACCTTTCCATCTCAATAGGACCTGCTAGAGTTAGTGTTCCATTGGCATAACCCTTATGAGCTCAGAGTTATCTCTACATGACAATGAAACATCAGGGAAGGATGTTACTGGGGTTATATTATAAAAACACAGAAAAGGAAATTTTAAGACATTGAATGCTATTCTTTTAATTTATATATATATATGTATATATATATGTATATATATGTATATATATATGTATATATATATGTATGTATGGGGGGGTAGGGCTGGGCAATGGGGGTTAAGTGATTTGCCCAGGGTCATACAGCTAGTAAGTGTCAAGTGTCTCAGGTTGGATTTGAACTCAGGTCCTCCTGAATCTAGGGCCAGTGCTTTATTCACTGTGCCACCTAGCTGCCCCTCTTTTAGCTTATGTTTTACTTAAAGAAAGCATTGCCCTTCTGCCTCCTCTTTCCTGAGTGACTAAACTCCAATATATAGGTAGCATATATCTCTATGATGCTTTAAAGGTAGTATTAAAAAGTATCAGAGAAAATACACAGTATATATGAAAAAAAGGTACTTATCCAATGTTCCCTATGCTGGACTACTCACTCCAGTGGAAATGTTTGATTAGAGGAGTGTTGGGAGAAGTGAAATAGAACATCCTTTTGTTTTGCCCCTTTGTTGGAAAGTTAGGAGTAAAAAAAAAATCCCTTTGCTGTGTAAACCCACAAAGAACTGAATTCACTTATACTCAACATCTCTCTATGCTCGTCTTCTCAGGCCTCCCACTTGTGACAGCAGAATTGTCCTTGTAAATGGAGGGTCCAGAGAACCATGTGTCCTGAACCTCAACTTTAAAATTTTATAAATGTTTATTAAATGCTGTTTGAAGGGACAAGATATTAATGGAGCTAACTATAAAACATGGTATTTTAAAATAAGGGCATTAAATGTATGTTTAACAAAGTACTGTGTGTGTGAAGAGCTATTGCTAAGTAAGAGAAGCAGATGATGCTTCATGGACAAAGCCAATTTGGGGCAGCTACATGGCACACTGGGTAGTATATTGGATCTGGAGTCAGGAAGACCTGGGTTCAAATCCAGATTTAGATACTAACTACTTATGTGACCCTGAGCTGATCCCTTAACTGCTATCTGTCTCAGTTTCCTCAATTTCCTACATCCCAGGATTGTTGCGGGGATCAAATAAGATAAAAATTGTAAAGATCCTAAATTAGCACTGTGCTTAGCATATAGTAGGTGCTATATAAATGTTACTTATTATTATTAATCTGGAGGAGATAATGCTTTAGTTAAATATTAAAAGATGTATAGAAATTCATCAGGTAAAAGGATTGAGGAACATTTCATGTATAAAGAATTGTGTAAGCAAAGACATGCAGAAAGTAAGATAAAGAAAAGTTTGGAGGACAGAGAATAATCTAGTTTGTCTGCAGCCTTCCTGTTCATTCATTTCAGTTGTGTCAGATTCTTTGTGACCTCATTTGGAGTTTTCTTGGCAAAGATACTGGAGCAGTTTGCCATTTACTTCTCCAGCTCATTTTACAGATGAGGAAACTGAGGCAAACAGGATTAAGTCGGTTCACATAGCTATTAAGTGTATGAGGAGCGCAGTGGATAGAGCTCTGACCCTGAAGTTGGGAGGACCTGAGTTCAAACCTTGCCTCAGACATTTACCAGATGTATAACTCTCAACAAATTACTTGACCCCAATTACCTTAAACATCCAAGGCCATCTCCAGTTATCCTGATGTATATCTTGACCTAGATGCCCTGGAGGAGAGAGTGAGGTTGATGACCTTGCATCAGGCCCTCCCTCAGTTAAATCCAATTCAGCGTAAGTCATGACACCACCCAGATGTCATGGTCCTCTTCGAGAATGAAAGACAAACAAGTGTCTGAGGTCACATTTAAACTTAGATCTTCCTGATTCTCCTATGCCACCTAGCTGTCATGGCCCAGAGCATTAGAATGCATAATAATAACCGACAAGAGTTAGCAAAACACTTTACTTGAATCGTTTTATTTGAGCTTCATCGTAACCTTGTGAGGTAAGTACAGTTATTATTCCCATTTTACAGAAAAGGAGACTGAGGTGCAAAAAGGTTATGATTCTTCCATGAGTCACATAGCTTACAAGTAAGAAGAAAGATTCAAACCCAGCCCTTCAAGGCTCTGGTTCAAGCACTCCAGACACTGTATCACATTGTATCCATATGCATAGTGGTGGAGTACTATGAGATAAGACTGAAAAGGTAGTACCAGGTTGAAGAGGGCCTCGAAAATCAGACAAAGGAGTCTGAACTTTACTTAGGGTCATAGGGAAGGACTGAAGATTTCTGAATGGAGTTATCATGCATATGTTACCACTACATCTATATTTGATGCCAATTATTTTCTGGTCCCTTGTCCACTGTCTATGAGGCAAATAGACTTTAAAAGATTCTGCCCACTTCTCTTTGGCTCCCTCATGACACAAACAGATTCTTCTAGTAAAACCTCTGTCCCATAGGTGGGCCCCATACCAGAGGCAGGTAGTGGAAGACAAAAGAACAAAGTCAAAGAGTTATAACCTAAATGTCCTTAGAAGAGAAAACTTACCAGCTTCATAAACTGTATCTTCCTTTGACTTTAGCTTGACATTAAAACACATTGTAGCATTTATGCATACTGTTTCCTTTCCTTCCATCTTACAGTTTTTCTTTTGAATGTTCACTTTATTGGGTGCAAAAGTCATGGTAACTTTAACTTCAGCTACATCTCGAGACCTATAAGCACAAAAACCAACAGACCTTTGATTTCAACAAAATGGAATTCAATTCAACAAGTGTTTGCTGTGGGTTCAGCATTGTGCTAGGTTCTGACTAAGAAACAAAATTTAGAGATGGCTTGGTTTCAGCATTTATGTGGCTTGGGGGGGAATACCACACACACACACAATTATCATACAAAATAAGTGCATTAAAAGAAGTGCAAAATGCTATGTGAGGTCCAGGGTGAGAAAGCTCACTACAGAGCTAAAGGATTAAGCTTCTGGAGTAGGCGGCATCTGACTTGGGTCTTAAAGGATGAAGAGAATTCAAAAAGTAGGAAATTGAGAGACATCATGGTACAGTTGGGAGAGTTGGATTTGGAGTGACAGGACCCAAGTTCCAGTCCTTGCTTTGCTATTGGTTATCTGTGAGATTAGAGGTGGGTCATTAAATCTCCTCAGGTCCCTAGTTTCCTCATCTGCAGGGGGCTGTACTAGATGACTTCTGAGGTTTTTTTCTGACTCTAAATATATGGAATGTAATTCTAGGGGTCATGGTAAGCATTCTAGGTATAAAGAATAGCGTGAGCAGAATAAAGGAGATGGTTAAATATAAGGTATGCACTGTAACTTTGTCCAACTAAAGCAGAAAATATATAGAAATAAATATTATGAAATGGGACTGGAAAGATAAGGTCATGACTGAGTGTGGAGTTTTGGGGGCTACAATGGAAAGGATTCTGGATTTGGAGGGGGGAGATATTGGCTCAAATCCTAGCTCTGCACCTTACTATATGTCTGACTTCGGACAAGTTGTTTAACCTCTATGGGCCACATTTTCTTCATCTGTAAAATAACATGGGGGTGTGGTGAGAATAGATGACTTCTAAGGTCTCTTACAGATCTAAATCAATGGTTACTTGAAGATTTTAAGTAAAGTGATATGACCAGATCTAAAGATAATCAATATAACTATGTATCAATATAATATAGCTATATGAAGGATGATTTGAATGAAGAAGAAAATAGAGGAAGAAGTCTTGTTACTAGGCTATTGAATAGTCCATGTATATAGAGCCTCCACAGTGAAGGCCTATACCAGGGGGTGACTGTGGGAACAGAAAGCAGGAAATGGATGAGAGATATTATAGAGGAAAAATCAACAGGGCTTAGGAATTGGTTATACATGATGGCTATGGAGAATGAAGAATCAAATATATAATACCATGGTTTTTGGAGGATTAAGTGAGTTGGTGGCACCACTGATAGTGCTTATAAAGTAGAAGAACTCTTGTAAAAAAAAAAAAGATAAACTCAGTTTGGAGGGATGTTAAGTTTGAGGTACTAATGTAACATTCCGATGGACATGGCCTGCAGGTGGGTAGAAAGGTAATAGCTCTATGAGTCAACAATCATTAATCAAGCACTTACTGTGTGCTATGTATTAGGCTCAAAGAATACAGAGACAAAAGGAAATTCTGAACTCAGGAAGCATATATTCTAGAACAGGGAATAGCACAGACATGTATGGGTTTGTGCATGTATACACACACATAAAGTAATCCTTTTGGTAGGGGGCATTATCAGCTTTGGGGATTAGGAAAACCTTCATGCAGAAGGTAGTGCTTGAGCTGAATCTTGGCGGTTTTTCTTTTTTTTTAAAATAAAACTGTTGTGAAACAGCTATTTTAATCCCCATGGCAGAGTGAGCCCTGAAAGATGCACTAACCCCTTCTTAAGGCCTTAATAAGAATTTTTAAAGTGCTTTTTTCCCTCTTTTTTTGTGGGGCAATGAGGGTTAATTAACTTGCCCAGGGTCACACAACTAGTTAAGTGTCAAGTGCCTGAGGCTGGATTTGAACTCAGGTCCTCCTGAATCCAGGGCCTGTACTTTATCCACTGTGCCTCCCAGCTGCCCTTGAGCTGAATCTTGAAAAAGACTAAGGATTCTAAGAGGCAGTGGGGGGGGGGGGGGAGTGCCTTCCAGCATGGGGTATAGCTAGTGGAAAGGAATGAAGCTTGGTGGGAGATGACATGTCCAGTGAGAGGAGCAGCCAAAAGGCCGCATTGCCTTGACTGTGGAATGCATGAAGGACAGTGACATGGAACAAGCCTAGACAGGCATTTTGGGGACAGATTATGAAAAGCATTAAAGATCAAACAGAGTTTATATTTGTTCAGAAAGGTAATATAGAACCATACAAATTAATTGAGTAGCATAGTCAGACTTGCTGTGTCAGCTATGTGAGAGACTTGAGGTGGGCAGACCAAACAGGAGACTATACCACTAGACCAAGCAACAGGTGGTAACCTTATTTAGCTGGGGGTTAGAGTGTGTGTGTGTGTGTGTATTTGTGTGTGTAAATATAGATAGATATACTATCTCAATCTCTATGTCTGTACACACATGCATACACATGAGAATGGGTTTCAAGAGGACCTGGGTTCAAGTTTCACATGTGTAATAGCATTGTGCTTGTAGGTACTGGAAAATACAAAGACAAAAAACCTAAACTCATAGATTTAGTGCTAGCAGAGACACTAGAAGTCTAACCTCTTTGTATAGATGAGAAAACTGAGACTCAAGAGAAATTAAGGTAATTCCCATAGGCACAAAGCTACTAAGCACCCCCAAATAGCCTCTAGCCTTAAGAATATGGTACTTTATGGGGTGGTACAATAAATACACAAGAAAATGCAAAATATGTACAAAGGAACACAAAATATTTTTAAAACTCAGTGAGTACTAACTGGAGGGGCACAAGGAAAGGCCTCTGCTCTCTTTGACAGCAAATAAAAGAAGAATGATATTGCATGGTTGTATTGTAAGCTGCTTGTTCTTATAGTCCCTTGCAGTGCTAGAACAATGCCAGGTACATGATGGATGCTTATTTGTCAATTGAGTCTATTTTTTCCCTCTAAATTGTTTCCTTCTTTTAAACACATGCAGGCACATACACGTATAAATATTTTATAATTTCCCCATAACAATGGGTCTGTCCAAAAAAGGTTGTCCCTACTCATAAGCAACTATGCAGAACTAAACAAAAGTTGTATAGTTGCTTCATTTTTATAATTTCCCCTTCATCAGATTTATTGACTCTTTCTGCTTATTCATGTACATGGGTGTGTATTACACAGCTAGGTATATAAGTGAATGTGACATTTGAAATGGTAATACATCAGATAGCTCTCTTTGTTCCCAAGCTATCATCAAAAGAAAATCAAGACATTTGTACTTAAGCATAAGGTTAAGAATTTGTAAAGAAACAAATTCAACTAAGTGCTGTTAAAATACACACCAGAAGAGGGCAGCACCACCAAGGCCTCCAATGGTCACATCAGTCAATCCGTCTCCATTTAAATCCATTTCTCCATGTATAGACTGGCCAAAAAATTTCAGTGTCTCTCCATCTCCACCTGATGGAATACGCTGTGAGAATCCCCAAATAGTATTATCCATGGGAGAATTGGATACTAGAAGCACTTTCGTTATAAATCTAAATTACACTTTAGCTGATTTTCAAATGAATGAACAAATAGTTGTATAAATAAACAAATAGAGGATGGAAGGAAATGGAAGGAGAGAAACAAAGAAGGAAGGAAAGAAAGAAAAGAGAAAGAAAGGGAAATTGAGAGAGAAAAAAAGAGAAGGAAAGAGAGAAAGAAAGTTTTCTTTGGAAGTCTGATCCAGTAGACTCTTGTGTGAAGGCAAGAGGAAACACTCTGTTATTACTAAAGGACATTTTGCTTTTTATAATTCTAGACAAAATCATTTCAGAGTCACTGACACCAGAGAGGAAAAAATGCTCTTACTTCACCCTGTCTGAGCCTCATGAAAGCATTCCCATTGATTGACTCTAGTTTCTCTCTGTCTAGTTTCATTACACGGAGACACTGACAAGTCGTAAGCACTTTGAAGGGGTATTTCAGAGCAGGTGAAGTAATAGGAGGTTATACATGCAGGCCAAATGAGGGTTTGGGGAGTCTTGAGGGAAATAAGGCATTTCGCCTCTAATCATGGGCATTTTCACATAGATCATTTACTTTTCTGTCCTGGAAAAGACCCCCCCCCCCCTTTTTTTTTAATATGGATACAAACACAACAAATCAGTGGCATTAAGATGTGACCATTGCCTTCTTCAGCCACAAATGCTAATTAGACACTGGGACAACCCGTCGACCATTAAGAGCTTCAGGACATTTGATACATTGGCTTGGCTGTTATTATGTTTGATAACAAATATAAAAGAATGGGACCGAAAGGTTAAGTACCTTCCTTAAGCTTGGGTAGTCCTCAGATACACAATGTGGATGAGGCAGGTTAAGCAAGCAAAGTGACAAGTAAAGCAAATCAGAAACAAAGAGATTATTTTCCCTTGACTAATAATTTGTGGATGATTAAATTGTGCTTTTTTGTCAATAAAACAAATATATATATATTTTTTCATCACAGATGTTGAATAGGTAGCTGTTAACATGTGAACAGAAATTAAGTAGATCCAGTTTGATTTTAAGGTCCTCTCAAATCTGTGAGATTTAAAATTGGATATTAGATCATAAATCTCCCCTACTTAATTTTTCCCTTAATTTATCTCCCAGAGTGGTCTGGCACAAGTGCATTCAAAAAATCCGGATCTGGGAATATATGGCTTTCATTATCTATGTTCCATTCCTCCCCAAGACACCGTCATTCCTGTGTCCTCTTCTGAGGGGGACCTTGGTTACCATTATTCTGGTACTGCCTTTCTGTATTCCTCTGAAAAGATCTATTTCTATTTTGATTTCGCCTGTAATTAGAATTAGAATTTCTTCTCCAAGTCCTACATTCTCTCAATTCATGCCCCTCCTTATGACAGTAACAACACACCTTAGTGTCCTTGCTCCGGTGTCCACATGGCTGACTAGGAATCGCTGGTGCATAGATACCATGCGAGGATTCAATTTTGCCACTCTCTAGCTCTACTGTTAAGGGCCCCGAAAAACTGGCGTCTTTCAGTATCCTAACCGACTGTCAAAAACTTTCATATTTTACCACAAATCTAAGCACATATCATCATCATCAATAATTATGTGGTGCTTACTATACATTGTGATAAATGCTTTACAATTATTATCTCATTTCATCCTCACAACAACCCTAGGAGGCAGGTGCTATTATTATTATCCCCATTTTGCATATGAGAAAACTGAGGCAAACAGAAATTAAGTTATTTGGCTAGGATCGCACAGTTATTAAGTGCTAGTAGGGACAGTGGTGATCATGTGGTCCTATGTTCTCATTTTACAGGTGAGGAAACGACTAGATTTGGAATCAGAGGACTTAGGTAAAAATCCCTGTTCTGCTACTTCCTACCTATGTGACCTTGGGCAAGTCACTTAACTTCTCTGGGTCTCAGATTTCTTATCTATAAAATGAAGGGGTTAGAGTAGGTGAACTCTCAGGTCCCTTAAAGCTTGAACTCTATGATGCTATGAACAGTCTGGGAACCCCAGAAAAAGAAAATGACTTGCCTAAGATTCTGTCCATGAAAAGTAGTAGAATGAGTGTTTTGACCTAGATTTTTATATCCCAAATCCAATTGTTTCACAGAATCAGAATCATGGAATCACAAAAGTTGATAGAGATTTCAGAGATGAAAAAAAAAAAAGCTGTGGTGGTTGGAAAAGCCATACCCAATCACCAATTCCTGTCATGATGGCTCCAACAAGTGAGCCAGTCTTCCCTTAAATAAATCTGAGGGGGGGCACTAACTCCTGGGGAAGTCTATTTTATTCCATTCTTTGTTTCTTTGCTAGTTCTAATTGTTAGCAGAGGTTTCCTTACAAAGAGCATAATTCTGTTTCTGCCCATTGGAGAAGAGCCCCAAGGTCTAATATCTCTTCCACATGACAGACTTCAAATACAGGAAGACAGCTATCCAGTCTCCCTGAATTCATCTCTTCCATAGGCTAAACGTGACCACCTCCTTCAATAATCATTATATAGTAGAGTTTTGAGATATTTGGGGCCATCTTCTTCTATTCCTACAAAATCAACTAATACATTTCCACATTCTTCATTACTCATCTGGGTCTTGAGTCTCCACATTAACCTGAATACCTTCCTCTGAACAGTCCCTGGTTTAGCAATATTCTTTCTAAAGAATGGAGCCCAGAACTGGACACCACATTCCAAACATAGTCTAAATCTTAGCTTCTTAAACTGTGGGTTATGACCCCCTTCTGAATGCAGGGGTTTGTGAAAAATTTGACACGAGTAAAAGGTCAAGTATAACTATTTTATATACCTATATACCTGGGGTCCTGTATTTTTCAGGTGAAAAGGAGTCACAAGTAGAAAAAGTTTAAGAAGCCCTGGTCTAAATAAGATTCAATAACCACACCTACCCAGAATGGAAAGCAAACATTCATGGTAGGTGGAAACAATGTCGATCATTACTGACCCAAATAAAATTTGAGTTTAACCTATAAACTCTGGATTGTAAAATTAATAACATGTATGCTTCATGTGGGGTAGCTAGATGGCACGTGTATAGAGCACTGGGCCTGGAATCAGGATGACCTGAGTTCAAATCTAGCCTCAGATACTTAGTAGCTATGTGACCCTGGGCAAGTCACTTAACCCTGTTTGACTCAATTTCCTCATCTGTTAAAATGAGCTGGAGAAAGAAATGGCAAACCACTCTAGTATCTTTGCCAAGAAAACCCCAAATAAGGTCATGAAGATTTGGACACAAATGCAGTGAGTAAACAAATGCCCCATACCTGCCAAAACTGCTGATTTTGAGAGATTACTTTCTCTTGTAGAACAATACTTTCTGGCTTCTCAACTACATCTTTTAGATTTGTCAGATTAAATTTGTAGTAATAAAGTAGCAGAACATGAAAGAAATTCTTATTCCATGTGCTAAAAATTCCTTAATTACATGATCCTCTGACATCCTGCCTGTTTCCAGTTAAACACTATTTTGTAAATAATGCCATGAGCAACTTAAAAGAACCCACTCATTTATTAAATGGAGTGAATAGGTTACTATTGAAATTCTCCACTTGTGTCTGTATCGAGTCATATTTCAAAGAATATTATTGGGACTTTTGAAAAAGTGAAAAAGTCCGGTGTCTAATTAAAATCAACTTCTCAATAAAATACATTCTGCAAATTCAATAATAACATTAAAATTCGAGAAAAGTTAAGGAAAAAAGAAAGAAATGAATAGTCAATGTCAGTCTTGTATTCATGTTATGTAAGCTTAGTGAACTGTATTGTATTTATGTCCTGTGTAGTTGTTCAATACCCAGACAGCTCTGGCACTCAGCAAACATTAAATTATAATGTTCTTTTAAAAGTCTCCAATGTTTATTATGTAGTAAACACTGCTGTAAAAGACCATTGTGGTGGTGGTTTATTTTTCTCAGGCAGAAAAGGCACTTTATGTTTATGGATTATGGGTTGTTAATTGTCTATAAAATTTTTCTTTAAAAAAAAAATTTAATGTCAATCCCCACTGAAAGCCAGGTTCTGGTTTTTGCAATAAGGCTTCTTTAAAGGTAAATCATGAGGTTTTGCAAATAAACCTTAATAAGAAAATTATGACTCTCGGATACATAACTGTAAGTTTGGCATAAATTTACTAAAATGGCATGATTGTTACATATTAAATGATAATTTAGTTTTCTTTATTTGTTAAATCATTTAATTACCATTCTGGCTTTTTTTCCCAGAAAGCAGGACCCTAATTGAGAGACTAAATGCATTACAGATGTTAAATGGCATCATTTGAATATTTCTTTTGTCCTTATGGTTATTTTTTAGAAAAGGGTAGGTCATGGAGACATGAGTAAACCAAACTAGAATGGGACTTAGATAAAAGAAAAAATCAAAATGTGGTTTCTTTTGGAAAACAACAACAATAACAACACCCAAATTGGCAAGATCATGAATCTGGTTTTTCCAACAAAGAGTCACAATCAAGAATCAATGTGAGCAACTCAACCTATGCAGATGGGAAGCTTAACAACCAGTTGTCATCCCAAGGTTTGATTTCTTACTTGTGCATATTCTTTCCTTATGGTCTTGCCACTTCCATGATAAATGTACACAGCCCCTCCATGATCATCTTCTAAGGGAGCTCCAATGACAATATCATTAAATCCGTCAAGGTTGAGGTCCTTCACAGAAGCAATAGCTGTTCCAAAACGAGCCCCACAAGGCTCGTTTTTGTTTTTCTTCTTGCAGGAATCGTGCTTGAGGGACGAACAGCAAGTTTGCTTAATGGGCTCCAGGCTCATCTGGTATTCAAACCTAGTCTGTGAGAAAGAGGAAAGAGGATATTTATGGATATCTATTATTACTGCATATGAGTAGACTTTTTAAAAGGACACACTAATATCTGTGTTAGTACAATAACTGAAAAAAGTTGGAAAATGATTCTGTGAGCAAAGTTAAGGATTCCACACAGTAGATCACAGGGCTGTGGGAAAGAAATTCAGCTGAAAATTTATCACTAGCTTTTCATCAGTAAGGCTGAGACAGTGGACACCTCATAACATCTAGATAAAATCAACAAATTGATGTTTTAAAGGCCTCCTCACTCATCCTGCTATCTTTTTTGTACTCAATCCCAAACTCCCTGGGAAAATCCCCCCAAGATATGATCACTAATTTCTCTTCTGTAGAACCGAGATAAAAATTATTCTGTTCAAAGAACAAGGTTATTGCAAGTATTGTGAGTCTGGAGTGAAGGGAACTAGTAAATAATAGAAATTGGGAGGTGGATGAAAATATACATAAATGGAAAGAAATGAAAAGTAGCATAAAAGAGAGAAAAAAGGAAGATGGCAAGAAGAAAGGGGAAAGAGGGTCATTTGATTATATAAAATAACAATTACATAGAACATTTAATCAGGAGATGCTGTGAGACCTTTAGAAACATTAAAATTTAATAACATTAATTGTAATACAATTGTAATAATTTATATGTTGGCATTGGGGCAGTCAGTGTTCTATAGTGAATAGAGTATAGCTCTCTGAATTAGAAAGGATTCAAGAACCACTGAAGCTGATTTTCTATCCACAATGCCATGTGGTACTTCTTACACAGCTGCCTCTGACATGCAGTGGCTGTGTGAGCCTGGGCAAGTCACTTAACTGCTCAGTGCCAAAGGCACTCTAAGACTGTAAATTGCAGAGCAAGCATTGACAGAAGGAGTTTCCTTCCTGGCAGTTCCCTACAACAATGGAATACCAGGTATATTCTCAAAATTATATTGTATATGGCATTTGCCAATAATATTATTCATAGTAACATAAGTGGAAATATGGGGGAAGGGTACTGTGTGACTTTGAGTCAGGCACTACCTCTATGATGCTCATCATCATTAAATATTATTAATATTTTTAAAAAGAGGGGGCAGCTAGGAAGAGCAGTGGATAAAGCACTGGCCCTGGATTCAGGAGGACCTGAGTTCAAATCCGGCCTCAGACACTTGACACTTAGTAGCTGTGTGATCCTGGGCAAGTCACTTAACCCTCATTGTCCCACAAAAACAAAACAAAACAAAACATTATTAATATTATATGCTATTAGCATCATAAATGTTCCCTAAGGCCCTTTCCAGCTCTAAATCTGTGATACTATGACAATATACACAGAATTAACAATATTCAAATTCCTTTCTACAAGTAGAGAAACTGAAGCAAAATTTACTCAACAAATGAGTGTCAGAGCTCTGGGCAGAATACAGATCCTATAGTCTGCTGACCTGGGTGATAATGTTATATCTGCTAAACTAGCTAAGTGACTTTGGGAAAATCACTGTCACTCTCTGTCTCCATCTGAATGTCTGCCTCTCTCTTCTTGCTTTCTTCTTCTCTCTCAGTTTCTCTTCCTGTCTCTGTCTTTCTCTTGTAGTGGGGAGGGGTCCGGCCTGTGAAGAAATTCCAGTGTGGAAACTCTCACCATCTATATAGTTGTGTTTTTTTTTAATATCATCCTTTGATTTAGAATCTTTTTTCCCAAATTATATGTAAAAACAAATTTTCAAGCTGATTTTTAAAACTTTGTGTTCCAAATTCTCTTTCCCATCTATATACTTTTGCAGCTTATCTATAACATAAAAAGTTAGGGGAGTTATTTGGGACACTGAGAGGTTAAGTGACTTGCCCTTGGCTATCCAGCCTGATATATGTGAGAGTTGAGACTTGAAACCAGATCTTCCTTATTTCAAAGCTGATCTTCTATCCATCTGTGGCATCCCATACCTCCTATGTACTCTTTATTTATTATAGAAACTACTAATTACCAAACAGAAGATATTTTGATGTTTGCATGCCCATACTAACTTCAAATTCTTCTTTTAAAATATAGATGGTGTTAAAAATTGTTTTAACATGTAACTGGGGAAAAAAACATTAAAAAATTATTTTTTAAAAAAAGAATATAAACTCCTTGAAGGCAATAACTATATTCTGTTTTGGTTTTATTTGTATTCTCAGAAACATGATTAATTACGGGCATACTTAATACATGTTTGTTGACTTGACCGGAAAAAGGGGCAAATATTGATGGGCCCTGGAAATTTCTTTCCTAAGTTTCTTCTCTGAATAATGACAAGTGGAGAAATTCATTAGTTGACCTTGCATAGAAAAGAATCAGATTCCTACACAAATATTAGTGTTATCATTACCTGATTCAAAGCATACACATACACTTTTCCTTGTTCCTCTTTCTCTGTTCCCATATACATGGGAGCACCAACCAGAAGGATGTCAGTGAAGGAGTCTTTATCAACATCGATTGTTGTTAAAACACTGCCAAAGTAAGAACCAATCTAGGAGACATAAAAGGAAGTCCCAATGATCATCAAAATTCCCTGGGAAGCATAACATTAAATGATTATTTCTTGTACCTATTTCAAGATGTGGGAAATTATTATTATAATTAGCATTTATGACTCCTTATTACTTATATTATACTTTACCATTTTCAAACTGCTTTCACACTTCTGGTCTCACTTGATACGATAATTCAAGGTTGGAGTATGTAGTATGACTGGCATTATGTCCATTTCATATGTGATAAAACTGAGTGTAAGAGAGGTTAAATACCTTTAACCTCTCAAGGTCACCTAGGTAGTATATGACATAACCAGAACTTGTGATTCCTAGTCTAATGTGCCTTCTAATATGTGTGTGGGGGGGGGGGGAAGAAGAGAGAACTCTGGAAAGGTTTCCATTACTCCTCCCACAGTTGATTATTTGGGGTTGAAGATTAAGGAATCTCCAAAGTCTTGGGGAATTTTGAAGCCTTAATAGCTTTAAAGCCCTAAGGCTTTGGGGACATTCTATATAATATTCAATTTCTCCCAGTGAATGCTCTTATATGTCATAACAAGGAGGAGAAAGAATCCTGACATGAGAGTTAGATACAGATGTGATCCTTGGACCTCATAGCCTCAAAAGAGCAGACTAATAAGTGGACTAAGAGAATCGTGACAGCATAAATGCAGATATTTTAGGGCTTCAGAATGAATAACCAAAAGGAACAAGAACAGATTTTTACCCCTCCTCCAGATCTCTTTCCCTTCTCTACTAGCCTCAAAATGGAAACAAAGCAGTGGGTTGGGGAAGAATAAAGGAGGGAAGCATCCTATCAATTTACAGCTGAAAGTAAACTTAGATAATATCTAGTCCAAGTTCTTTCCAAGATTAGGGGAAAGGCTTGTCTCACTATTAGAACATAGAAAAATCAAACCCAGTTCATTTGACTGAAAATTCAGGCCTTCTTTTATGATATCAAATAAAAGTGATTGTAACTGCCCTGCCTCTTCCTTCTCCAAAACATGTTCCTCAGGTTTACATTTTTAGGATTCCCCCCCATCATTTTAATTTGATTTTATCCACATTCCAATACTCAATGATTTATGATTTCAGTGCAGATTATAATCACTTCCCATTTTAATATTTAGTTGAGTTATAGTGGCCAAAAATGGGGTGGGGATGGGGCATGCTTTCTGAATACTTAGAAATAATGATTTTCCTTCTTTGTCATCTTGACAGGAAAGTAATGGACTAGAGAAGCAGGAGACATGAATTTGCAAACATGACCAGTGTACTAATTTATTTTTCTAGGCTAGTCATACTTGTTACCTTCTCATTACCTATACCTCATAACCCCAAATACTCATTCATGGGAAGAGCAATAGAAACAAGTAATTACCAAAGAGTAGTGGACACCATTTCAGAGTATTTCTTTTTTGGGTAGGTGGTAGATTAGTTAACAGTGATAAATACAGAAACAAAAAAGACAATTGATAAAGTATTTTTAATGAACAGTGGAAAAAACTGCAGAAATGAATAGTTCTACTGTGTTTAATTTATTATAATATGCACATATATATTTGCATCTTTAAAATAGATGACATAATTCACAGTTTCTTATATAAGCCTCTTTCTTGTTCTTTGTTGCATAGTGAAAAGTTTGTATTTGTTGGTGACTGTCAAGTTTGTAATAAAAATAGCATTAAATTAAAAGAAGTAATGACGGGCCAGTATAGGTCATGTTCCATTCATTTTCTTTTTGGAGAGGATTATGAGACTGTAAGGCAAGGAAAATGTTGTGTATAGTCTCTCATGATATTCTTGTGGTCATAGTGGAAACATGAGACTCACACGATTGTTCATTTATTTGGATGCAGCAATGGTTCAAAGATCAGATCCCTAGAATGGGTTGCTGTTCACGAAGAGCTAGGTCTCTAATGCATTACCCCAGGGATCTGTTCTTGGTATTGTTTTTTTGAACATTTTCATCAACAAAACCAAACAGAAGGCATTTCCCACATGCTTAGAAATAGTGAAGTGAAATTAAAACCCAATAGGGAACCGGATTTTTTAGGTAGTCTCTTGCCACCAAACACTTTTGTGTTGCTCCACCATAAGACAAAACAATAACACCTGTCCCAGTAGCAATAGAGAATGATCTTGGCTAAGGAGAAATAAAGTCTTTTTTAGGGGGTAGGGAGCAGAGGGTTGAGGGGATGGTGTTATAGAAAGGTTTATGTACTCTCCATACTTAGGAAAGTATATATTATTCCCGAGATGATAGAGACAAGGAAGGTCATGTACTCTATAAAGGACCAAATGTATATTTTTGTAGCATGTGTTCTGGGGCTACTCTCCTAACTCTTACTCACACAGGAAGGTTGGATTCCTCCAGAGGCAACTGCATCTTTTTCCATCTTTCCTCTAGGTTTAGTAGAACAGTGGTAATTAGGGAGGTATAAATGGATGGCCTTGCCACAGTGCTTAATAACACAAATTTGTAGCGGACCCAGTCAGCATAGTTTCATGACTTTTTCCAGCTTCCCTCAAAATCCTACACCATCTAGTCCTACCTCCCTTTCCAGTTTTATCTCCCACTACTCTCCTACATGAACTATTTATTTCTTCCTGCTATAGTGAATCTATTTCATTGTCTCCTAATCCCATTTTGCACTTTTATTTTTTCCCTTCTTGTTATCTGGAACATCTTTCCCTTTTTTTCCACCTATATTTGTGATACCCATGCTTTAAGGCCCAGCTTTCATCTTTCCATTACTGATTAAGGCTATCCAGCAAGGACTTATATCTTCTCTGAAGTCCTTAAGAATTTACTGTTCAGAGCACTTTCTTTTTGGCTGAGACCATTTTCTGTCGGCTTAGTAGTGAAAGTTATCTTCTCAAGTCTTCAGGTCTCATCTCTTGAACCTGATTTGAAGCTCCTTGGAAAATTGAATCTTATGCTGCATTGTATTTTCTGCAGTGCCTAGAATAGCACATCACAAATAATAAGTAGGGGCATTGTATTTGAAGTTTCCATCCATGATTTCATCAGTATGGATGCCACTTCTGACATGTAATACTTTGAAAGGAAATAGTTGTTTTCCTGAATTGTTATTGATAAAATAATTGATTTTCAGGCAGCTAACATTCTCCTAAAAGTTTTTCTGGGTCCAGGTAGGTTCTTCTTTGAACAACAGACACATAATAATGATAATAATGAATAATAATGAACAATTATATAGTGGTTATTATGTGCCAGGCACTGTGGCGAGTACTTAACAATTATTATCTCATTTGATCCTCACAACTACCCTGAGAGGTAGGTGCTATTATTATCCTTATTTTACAAATAAAGAAACTGAGACAGACAGGAGGGGAAGTGACTTGTCCAGAGTCATATAGCTAGTAAGTGTCTGAGGCTGGATTTGAACTCAGGTCTTTTGGACTCTAGGTCACCCTATCCACTGTGCCACCTAGCTAACACAATGCACTGTCAGCCTGTACTAAACCTTTTTCCAGTTTGGAAGAATCCACCAGAGTTTGTGCTCTGCTGCCTGGTATTCAAAAATCCAGGCTCACCTCCCAATCACAAAGAGGCCCCCATTGAAGGAAGACTTATTTTTGTGGAAAAGGACATTAAAAAAATTTTTTTTAAGCAAATGACATTAAAAATAAGGAGGGAGAATGATTTTCAAAGTTAACTGATATAATTAAATTTTTATTAATAGTAATTTGATAACTTACTTGTTCTCCACTGAGGGTTTGGAGAATCTTGATTTCTTGACCTTCCATTGTATAGATAATGACTTGACCTGTGTGATTATAGCGGGGTTGCCCAGCGATGTAGATCACATCTCCAGGAATAGTGGCAGAGTTCACCATATAACCTAAAAAGGGAATAGTTGCAGATAGGAGGGTTTCAGTGTCTTGATGCAATGGTATTAGATCTCAAATGTTTTGTCACCAGAAGTTCTACAAGAAATTAATTTAGATCAGTTTTAACTCTTTTTAATTCTAAGATCCTTAAGTTTGGAGACTATTATTCATCCTTATTTTTCCCTCAGGCCATATTGTAACTCAGGACCCTAAAAAAGCAGATGCTGAATAAGTGTTTATTGACTTGAATTTTACATAGTTGGGTCCATTTATACATTGATTCTCATTTTGTACAGAAATTATATTTGTGCATGCTAGACTTTGTTTTGGCATAAAACCTCATTTAAGAGCAGTGACTATTAACTTACATGAGATTTGATGTAAACAAATTCTTACCCTCTATTTAATGCGCTCCAATGTCTTTTAAACTTGTTTTAATTATAAATTTTAAAGCACATAAATGAAAACGAATTCATGAGAACAGCATTTCCTGAGAAAGGTTAGACCATATATGCTAATTTATGAATTCAAATAGGTCCCCATAAGTTAATTCATGCAGTATTATTCATTGTGTTCAATTCACAGACACCTAAGAAAAGATATCAAGCTATTTAGTATTAAAATAACTGCTTATAAATTAATATAAATTATAAATACTACTGTGCAAATAATTGAAATTTCTAATTAAAAAACTACTTAAGTTTGGTTTCCTTTAAAATACTTGGTTCCTACATTTTTAACATGATTACAATGTATAACCTATTGCCTTTTGCCTCCAGCAATCAGGAAACTCACACATGCTCATGCAATTAACAGTTTAAGTTCAACTCCTGAAATCCTGCTGTCAAAGGACACTCTCTTTGAGAACTACTAACCTAGGGGGCTGCTAGGTGGTGCAGTAGATAAAGCACCAGCCCTGGATTCAGGAGGACCTGAGTTCAAATCCAGCCTCAGATACTTAACACTTACTAGCCATGTGACCCCTGGGCAAGTCACTTAACCCTCATTGCTCCACATTAAAAAAAAAAGTTATAAAAAAAAGAAAATAAGAGAACTACTAACCTAGATATTTAGACATACTTGCAGCTTCATTGGTGAAGGTTCCAACCCTCCTACACCTGCTCATTCTCTATAATTCTTGTATATGACTTTGCTATAAAACCCCCAAAGAAGACCAACCTCAATCTAGAGGCCTAGAGGCTACTAGAAGCTTTCTTCAAGGGGGCAGCTAGGTGGCACAGTGGATAAAGCACAGGCCCTGGATTCAGGAGGAACTGAGTTAAAATCTGCCTCAAACACTTGACACTTATTAGCTGTGTGACTTTGGGCAAGTCACTTAACCCTCATTGTCCCAGAAAAAACAAAAAAAAGCTTTCTTCAGCATCCTGTAATACCCTGGGAGTATCATTGTAGCTTTTAGGCTCTGTCTCTGTTGCATCTCCTTTTTGCTACATGACTAAATTATCTTTGTTTATAGGCCACGCATTCATAGCCTTGAGGATCTATTCTTACATTGTTGTTGTTCAGTTATTCCAGTTGTGTCTGACTTTTCATGACCCCATTTGGGGTTTTCCAGGAAGAGATACTGGAGTGGTTTGCCGTTTCCTTCTCCAGCTCATTTTACAGATGATGAACTGAGTTAAACAGGTTAAGTGACTTGCTCAGGGTCACACAGCTAGTAAATGGCTGAGACCAGATTTGAATGCAGGAATATGTCTTCCTGACTCCAGGCCTGGCATTCTACCCACATACCACCTAGCTACTCCCATTTTTCCATTAGTTGCAGAGAATATGTAATGTACTTTGCTATAGCCTGGTTTATACCTTCCCTGCCACTCGTACATCTTTCTATTTCCCTTTGGGTTACTTGTAATTTTCATTCTTCTGGGATTTGGGTGCTCCATAATTTATAACCATTATAACTTAATTTATAATTGGTATTACTGAGAGGAGCTAGTGAAAAAGGTAAACAATTTTGTAGCATAAAGCTGTTTGGGATCATCAAAAAACCCACTGTTTTTGGTCTCCAACAGCATGGTCTCTGCCTCCTATACCATGCTGCCACCAATTTATCATCTGTTTCATTACATATGAAGAAAATGAGACATAGAGAAGTTGAATGATAGCCAGTAAGCGGCAGAGTTGATTCGAATCCTAGTATTCCTTTCAAATAGTGTGTTCTTCCATAAATTTACCTTTATAGTCATGTCTCTCATGGAAGCATGTATGATTTTAACATGCCTGTTGAAGATATCTTGTTGGAGGAGGGTCTTTAAAGCTGCATTTTGTTTTATTATGTCAAAAATGTTTGTTGTTTTTACCAAGAGACAATTAACAGTTGGATTTTACACCCCTTCCATCCCAATCTCTCAGTTAGTTGTGTGATGATAAAGATGTAGCCTACTGTAGAAAACCATGCATGAAAATTTGCCTTCATATTTTCATCAGGGTTCACCTAAATTTGTGCAAAGCTGATTCCCATATTTTATAGATTGAAAGCAGGCATTTGTGACAGTAGTTTCTGATGCCTTTTTGTAGTCCTCCTTTTGGCAAAAATACTTATGACTGCTATGTATTTGATCTGGTCTAGACACTGTCTAAATTTATTTTCTTAAGTGCCATTTCTACTTTTTCACATACTCCCTGGGATAACGTGGTGGTAAACTTCAAATATGAGCAGAAGAGATCACTAGAGAAAGGCCTTCAACACAGCAGGGTTCCATTTCTTAATTTCTTATCTATTTGTTGCCTTACTGGTAATTAAAGTTCCTGCCAAGCTCTCTAAAGATTTGTTTTCCCCTCAATTGCTTTTAGCTGTTTTTTGTTTGTTTGTTTTGTTTTGTTTTGAGATAATGCTGCTTCTGATCTTCCATTCTGCTCCTCCTCCTCAGAAATGTTTTATTTTTTTTTTTTTAGTGAGGCAATTGGGGTTAAGTGACTTGCCCAGGGTCACACAGCTAGTAAGTGTTAAGTGTCTGAGGCCGGATTTGAACTCAGGTACTCCTGACTCCAGGGCCGGTGCTCTATCCACTGCACCACCTAGTTGCCCCTCTCAGGAATGTTTTGAAAGTTTGCTTATGTACTAAACTGCCCCTGATTTGGGCTGTCATTTTTCTTCACTTGGCAAAGGTAAAGTGTTTGCTGGCTGAGGTGGTTTCAGGCCTGTTGAAGTTTCCTATTGTGGTGATTCTTTTGTATTGGTTAAAATTCTCCTAGGAAGGAGGACAATAAACAATTTGCCTACAGTTTATTCTGATACAGCTGCTCTAATTATAACTAGTCTTTTTCTGCCCGAGAAGATAACCAATTTAATTTTCTTTCCTGGCTGATTCTCCCCCCTCTATGTCTACTGCTTCCAATGTCTCATAATGTACAGGTGGAAAAAGACTTTAGATTAATTTTTTAAAAAAACGTTGGTTTCCGCAAAAAAAAAAAAAGGGGCAGCTAGATGGCGCAGTGGTTAAAGCGCTGACCCTGGATTCAGGAGTACCTGAGTTCAAATCCAGCCTCAGACACTTAACACTTACTAGCTGTGTGACCCTGGGCAAGTTACTTAACCCCCATTGCCCCGCAAAAAAACAAACAAAAAAAAAAAACGTTGGTTTCTTTCATTTTTTTTTTTTGATCTGGGACCATACTTTCCTAAAGAGTTCTTGCTATTCTCCTCAGCAATCAATTTTGCCTTAAAATTACCAAGCATCCAAATAAATATTGACTTAGTTTGAAAAACCTTGTAAGGTTTTTGTCAGTTTCTCTTTATTTTTGTAGTGGCAATTGGCACATAAGCTACCATTGCCTCAATGGGGGTGGGGGGGTGGGGGGGAGAGGCTATCTCTTATGAGCTATTCTTTCATTGTCATTTCTTTATGTCTTTTGTTTTATTTCTAGTTAGAATGTCAATAAGGACTAAGTCTAATGTCCCCAGGAACTGTCTTTTTTTTTTTTTGGAGGCAATGAGGGTTAAGTGACTTGCCCAGGGTCACACAGCTAGTAAGTGTCAAGTGTCTGAGACCAGATTTGAGATCAGGTCCTCCTGAATCCAGGGCTGGTGCTTTACCCACTGCCATACCTAGCTGCCCCCCAGGAACTTCCTTTTGCCTCTTTTTGTATCCCCAGTACTTAGTACAGTGACTGACACTGAGTGGGTGCTTAATAAATGTTGATTGAATTGAATTGAATCATTGGACAAAGAATGCACATTAAGCAAAGTAGGGCTTAAATCAATGCCTTAAGAGTAAAATTTGGGGCAGCTAGGTGGTGCAGTGTAAAAAGCACCTGCCCAGGATTCAGGAGGACCCGAATTCAAATCCCACCTCAGACACTTGACACTTACTAGCTGTGTGACCCTGGCCAAGTCATTTAATCCTCATTGCCCCACAAAAAAAATAAAATAAAACAATAAGTAAAACTTATGCAATATTTAACCTGCTTACTCTTAAAAAAACCAAACATGTCATTCACCAACTGCTTAAAAGATGGGGAGTGGGGTCACATAGGGCTGGGCTTTTATTGACATTCTTTTATTCATTATTTTATATCAAAACCTCTAGTGATAATCTTCCCTGTTAGTAACTAGGCTGATTCTTAGGAAGCTGGCACATATTCTGTATCACCATGTCCCTACTCGGAGACTTTCCAGTTTGACAAAAACTTGTCAGGGCTCTAGGAAAACAGACTTTGCAAACAGAGCCCACCTCCAAGCCACTAGGAGGCAACAAAATAGGACTTTTGTGGAATTAACCTGAAATTAATATTTATTGAATTTGTCAGGTACTGTGGAGAGAAGGAATATAAAGATGAGTAAAAGTATGTATTGAAATAATTTTGATGTAATGACTATGTAATGCTAAATTGGGATAAGAAATATAATAATTATTATAATTAACAATAATAATAATAATGGAATAAGTGAGGCACAAAGTACCACAGTAGTTTAGAGAAGGGAGATATTAGGAAAGATCTTTGGTTCCACAGAGGAGACAGTATTTCGCCTGACACTTGTAGGATTGAAAAGATTTTGGCTGGGCAGAACTGGAGGGAGGGGGTAGCAATGACCAACAATTAGGACATAACTGAATATTAAAAACAAACAAAAAAGACCTTGAAAGAGCTTAATGTAAGGACTAGATATTATCTAGGTCATGACAATTTACTCTGTATATTAGGGAATCTTTGTCGCTTCCTGAACTTGAGGAGGTTGCAATAGTAGGAAAGAGAAAATAAATATTTTTGTTGTTACTTTCAGAGACATAGATTTACATAAAAGAAATCTAATGATGTGAAAATTATTGTTGAGGTTTAGAATTAAAAAGACCAATGAGGAAGATATGTAAAACACAAAGAAATTCAGAACACTACCTAAGGCAAAATAAAATACTATTCTCAAGTACAAAAGTGGTGGGAATTTAGAAGGAAGCTAAAGTTACTATAATCCATATGAGAAATGGATCCTGATATTATTATTATTATTATTTTTGTGTGGCAATTTGGGTTAAGTGACTTGCCTAAGGTCACACAGCTAGTAAGTGTTAAGTGCCTAAGGCTGGATTTGAACTCAGGTAGTCCTGAATCTAGGGCCGGTGCTTTATCCACTGTGCCATCTAGCTGCCCCTGATACTATTTTAATTTTCTTCTTTGATAAACTGGCAAGATCTGATGGATCAAGGAAAAAGGTGTTTTGATTGGTCTTGATTTTATTGTTCTACTCCATGTATCTTTACTTTTGATTTCTCTCAATGTAGTCTAGTAATCGGTAAACCTGAAGAAAAAGGCCTCATTCCTCTATTAGCACCACCAAACCCCAGTCATTTATGACTTACAGATCTCTCTGGGTGGAACATGGGATGTGTGTGTACCTTTTAAAAAAACGAAAACATATCTAGCCATAGAGGTATATGCTATTGAAATGTGTGCTGCTCCCAGGGGATTGTGGATTAACATAAGATATTTTCTAGAGCCTATGTGAAAGATTTTTAATATAATAACAGCTTGTAACCAAGGGAGCTGGTAGGCTTACAAATTAAATTTTTTCTTAGCTTGTAAATTGCCTAATGAACTTTTGTAAAATCTCTCTATGGATTGAGAAACCAGTTTAAAAGCACTGGGTAGTTTTCTTTTTCAGGGATTTCTGGGCACTTTTCTTCCTGGAAAGAAATTTCCTCATATAAGTTAGACTTTATTTTGGCAAAGGGTATCATGGTCTCATTTGTGACTGAGTTAATTGAATGATCACTGCAACAGACGAAAACCTCACCGTTGCTGTACATTGTAGATAGCACATTCATAGTTTTCCTTTCCTGGAAAGAGAAGAGTCATAAATCCTAGCTTGTATAGCCAGGAATGAAGAAGCTGTTATTTATTCTGTGCCATCAATAATATCTTACGATCAAGATCTCTGACTCTGCTGAAAATAACCCTGAGCACTAGTAGGGATTAGAAGAGGAAATTTTTTTTTCTTAAAAGGTTCATCAGCAATAGACCTCATTTGGCAATTAGCAAATATGTACTGTTGGTAGTTGTTGTTGTTTGTCCTTTGTTTTCAAAGAGAACCAATGACATCATTAGGTGATGTCTTGACTTGCATTTATGAGAGGCAGAGTTGTACAAAGTCAGTAACCTCACTCTCTCTCTCTCCCTCCCAGACTCATTAAAATCCAGTGGCAAGACAAAATTCAGGATGACAGGCAATGGCCTGGGATGACCTTGGCATCTTTGATATCTGACCAAGCTCTGAATGCTCCATAGTACCTGCTTCTAACACCTGTATGACCATTGGTAGCTAAAATGTGGGTGATCACCAAGGGCATTGACAGTAGCTTATATACCTTTTGATGTCTCCCAGAACTTAGTACAGCATCTTGCACATAATAAGAGCCCAACAAATAACTGTTCACTTGGATCAAGCAATCAGTTATTTGGAGTATATTGCACTGGAGTATATTTCAAGCCAAGATTTTATCACTTAGATACTCCCGCTAGCACCACTGTTCTGCCTGTTTTCTCTCTTTTATATGACAGGAATGGAATTCATACATGTAAATCAGTCTGTGAACTCACCGCATTTTATATAAAATAGAATCTATGACTTGAAAGAAATCTGAGACATTATATCAAGTCTAATCTCCTACCAAATACAGGTATCCATGTAGACTCTGCTTAAAATGCTACCAGTAATGAGAAGCTCACAAGTTCATGCTGAAATACGTCCCCTTCCAGAGTTGGAGTGTTTGAGTCATTAGCAAGTTTATCATTATTCAGAATAAATAGCTTCTACATTTTGCTCCTAGTTCTTTCCTTCCCACCCTTCCCCCACCCCACCAATGCTTCTCTTGCCCAAGCTAAACACCCCTTTGTTGTTTAGTCAGGTTTTTTTTCAGTCATGTCTGACTCTGTGACCCGTTTTGAGGATTTCTTGGCAAATCTACACATTCCTTAAAACCAGTCCTCACATTGGATATGATTGGTCTTTCAAAGAATGTGGCATCTAGAATTAAGCACAATACTCTGAATATGGGCTGAGTTCTGATACACCTAGTGACCATCTCAAAGAGCCTGGTTAATTCTCTGAGGTAATTTTATTCCAGGCTTTCCTATGTGGCTGGCCAAGACAGACACAGATCAATTAACAAATATTTTTTTAAACATCTACAATGGGCCAGGCACTCTGCTAATCACTGGGAATTCAAAGGCAATAAGAAACAATTGTGCCCTCAAGAAGTTTATATTCTATCAGTGAATTATATCATACACATTGTATATAGATATAGTTCATTATACATATTGTATATGTTGTACATAAGCATATGCAAAGTAAACATAAGTTAATTTCTCCAGGGATGGGGGAGGCACAATACTAGCAGATAGGGCCTGGTGGGAAGGAGAGTGGAGTGAGGATAAAGAAAGGCCTGATGTAAGAGGTGATGCCTGAGCTGAGGAAGGTAGGGATTTCAAGAAATGGGGGTGAGGAGGGAATACATTCTAGGTATAGGGGAAAGTGGTATAAAGACAGACAAGAGATAGGATGTGGGGTTTAAGGAATAGCAAGAAAGTCAGTTTGCCTGGATTATGGAGAGAATGAAGGACAGTGATGTATAATAAGCCTGAAAAGGTAGGTTGAAGCAAGATGGTGAAAGGCTTTCAGTACTAAACAGAGGAGTTTCTATCTAATCCTCGGGTTAATTGGGAGCCAATGAAGGTTATGGAGCAGGGGAATAACATCGTCAGATGACAATAAAAGGCAAGATCTTAACTCAATGACATTGAAGCATAGGACTCTGGTGAAGTCAAATCCTCTGAAGGAATTTTGATAACCAATAATTAAAGAATGTAAGTATACTCACCTAAATAGGAAGCAAGTGGTTCATTTTTCTTAGTAGATTTAACATTGAAGGAACTGTTTGATGGGGTTATAAATTGACTATCTTTCTGCATGACAACTGTTCCATTCCAGTCATAGGCTCCAACAGCTCCAAGCATAACCCAATCCTTATATTTAAATAGAGAGATAAATACCAGTCAATGAATTGAGGAACATTTATTCATCACATACTAGGTGTCAGGCACTGTGCTAAATACTGGGGATCTGAATACAAAGAATGGAATAATCATCAACCACTCTTAAGGATCATGTATTTTAATAAACACATTTTTATTTTAATATATATTTATTTATTATATATACATATAGGCACATATATCTGTGTGCATATTTGCATATATACATATACACATACACACATATATATATTTTGTGGGGCCCATGAGACCTTTTCAATGAAAGACTACAAATGTTTTTTTTTTCTGATCAATACAGTTGCCTTTATTAATAGTTCACATATATGGTACTTGGGAGGGAACCAGGATCTCTGGTGCCCTTAAGAACTCAGGTCCTAATATTGTTGTTGAATATATTGACACTGATTGTAGGATCATAGGTATAGAGATAGAAGGGCATTTGGTGGGCATGTAGCCCAAACCCCTCATTTCACTGATGAGAAGACTGAGGCCCATAGAAATTAAATGACTTGCCCAGGGTCACATAAGTAGTAGTTGCCAAAGTTTGGGTTTGAACCCAGCTTCTCAGACTCCCAAGTCAGTTCTCTTTTCTACCATGTCATTTTGTCTCCCACTGAGAAAAGAAATAGTATATATATATATATGTATGTATGTGTGTATAGATATATGTATATATATCTATACACACATACACACACATACACACATACATATATATAGGGTAGAATATTAATAATGAGTTTTCTCATTGAACTCTGTGTAAACAGCACCTCTGAAATGAATGGCATCCATAGTTTTTCACTGTAGGGCTGGAAGATGAGCCTAATGCATAATTGTTAACATGCTGAGTTGGGCAGGATGACATGTTCTTTTTCCTATATGCCTGTTTCCTTCACCTATAAAATGGGGATAATAACAGCATCTACCTCTTAGGATTGTTGTGAGGACAGACTGAGATAATATTTGTAAAGCATGTTGCAAACTTTGAAGTGCTATACAAATGTTATCTATTCTTATTTCAGTTTTTAAAATTCTGAACTTCATGAACACCAAATGGAATAGGCATTTTCATAGACATTAGTAGAACAGAACAGAAAGGCAGAATTAACACTGCAGAGGATTGCACCTGAAATCATAAATCTCTGTTATGTACAGTTTGTTTTTCTTGTTAGATGTGTAATAAGTTCATATATAGGAATGTTGTTTTCAAATTTGGACCAGAAAACATTAGAATGTAGTCAAGACAATCCACATGTCAGAAACATCTGACATTTGCAATATTAAATATCAAGTAAAAGGATAATTTTGTGGAATAGTAATAGCTAATATTTACATAATACTATTTGCTATGCACTATGCTAAGTGCTCTTACAATTATTATCTCATTAGATCCTCACAGGAACCCTGGGAAATAGGTGCTATTATTATTCATATTTTATAGATGAGGAAACTGAGACAAATAGAAGTCAAGTTATTTGCGCAGGGTCACACAACTAATAAGTGTATGAGGTTAGATTTGAACTCAGGTCTTTCTGACTTCAGAAGCAGAACTCTATCCACTACACCACCTAACCCAAGAGACAAAAAATATAAGGTTTTAGTTTCTAACACCATGTGATCAATTTACCTGTGAATAATGAGCACTGAATCCAGTCTGGGACATTTCCATCTCAAATGAGGCTGCTGACAAGTCAGTTGTGGCTATAAAATAGGAAATAATTATCTTTAAGGACTACAGTATTTTTTTTCTAATTGTTTTTTTTAACAACTTAGTAATCATCAAGAAACAAACATTTTGATAAATTTATAGTATATTCATTTGATGGAAATCACTATACTGAAAGAAATGTCAAAAATGCTGTTTCTTTATCTCAGAGAAACATAGGAAGACTGCACTGTTTTGTAACCCAGTGGCACCATCCTTTCTTAGGGGCTGAGACTGGGTGGTTCTGACCAGTTAAATACCTCAAGACATATGCTCTCTAAAACCAAATTTCTCCAATAAGGCTGTGAGAGATCTTAGATCTCAGGAATCTGAATCTCAGGATTTCAGCATTAGAAGGTTCCAGACAGCATCTGCTGGAAGACTACCCATGAGGGGAAACCTCCCCAGGCAATCCATTTCCATTAGAAAGGTTTTCCATATATCAAGCTTATATATTCCCCACTGCAACTCTCAGTCATTACTCCTGTTTTTGTCCTCTGAGGTTAAAATATTAATAATAATAATAACTAATCCCCTTTTCACACAACTCTTCAGATACTCGAAGACAACTCTGATGTTGTCCCTGCATATTTTACATATTAAACATACATTCCTAATTACTTTAACCAACCCTCATATGGCAGAAGATAATGGAAACAGCTCCTTATTCCTCTAAGTTCTATTTCTCAATGCAGCTCTGGTCTTCCTGAATCCAAGTGTAACATTCTATCCACAGTGCCACCTAGCTGCTTCCAAGTCACACCATCACTTTAAATGTAACTCATACTTCTCTGGGTACATATAGTTCCCCTAAAATGGAGATGCTATCTAGGAGCCTTTGGAACATGTCCAGATTGCCTACTATAGAGACCTCTTTGTCCCCTACCAGAAAAGCCCAGGTTACACATGAAAGATTTTCCACTGTTAAAGTAATGATAATGATAAATCAAACCCTGTTCTTTGTAAGCATATTTATTGCCTTTTCACCCATACATATGTAACCTGTCTTTGGTCATTCACATTGCAGACCTCCCCAGAACTAGGAAACGTGTAAAATATTCCAATGGATATTTTAGTTGTTTTTTAGTCATGGCTAACTCTTCATGACCCTATTTGGGTTTTTCTTGACAAAAAGACTGGAGTAGTTTGTCATTTCCTTCTCCAGCTCATTTTACAGATGAGAAATCTGAGGTAAACAGGGTTAAGTGACTTGCACAGGTCACACAGTAAGTGTTTGAGGCTATATTTGAATTCAGGCAGATGAGGCTTCCTGATTCCAGGTCTGGCACTCTATCCGCTTCCTCACCTAACTTCCCCACCACCATGAATAATTGAAAGGTAAATGTAATTATACTATATGCACAATATAAACATATAAGCAAACATATAGAAAAAAGTGTTATTTAGAAGTTGTAACATAACTCAGAAATGTAGTCATTAAAATGTGTCCTGAATCACATACAAGGTACATAGTACATGAGCAAACACTTGTATTGTCATTTGGCTACACGAGCAGCTACTTCTCCAGTGTCACCTAAGTCATCACAGGTAAATCCAGTCATATTGACCAAAACACTGGTTTTATCCATATAGTTATCTCCTAGTGAGAAATATCCCCTTCCGACACAGATTGGCATCTTTTCTAGAATTTAGTCTCAGAAAGTTGTCTGAGGCTGTGAGAGGTTAAATGATTTGACCACACAACTAGTATGAGGCAAAAGTGGGTCTTAAACCCAGGTCTGACTAATTCAGAAGCCAGACCTCTATCCACTATGCTACATGGTACACGGTATTCTAAAAGTCTTAGGGCAGTTTTATGATATTAAAGTTTTAAGTTACACTAAGACTTCTGGGACACCCTTTATATGTTTATACATACTCACATATTTATGTATGTATGTAGAGAGTACATATATATTTATATATCTATCCACAGACATACATTTGAAAATACTCAGTATTCCGAACTTAGCAGAGTCACATAATACCAAGGAAGTTGGAAAATATCCATTCATTTTTCTTTAATCAATGGGTCATTTATTAATGCTACTTTGCTGATGAGGAAAAAACCCCACAACTAATCCAAAATTTATATTTTAAAAAAATCAACCTGCTCTCCCAGCAGGGGAATATAAAGTAGTGAAATGAATGAAATCAAGCTCCAAGCTTCTTTACTACTTACCTGGAATAAATTGCCAGTGAATAGGTTTGCAAATGGCTTTTATAGGGCTAAATTTTATGGGGGAAACAGTCAAGAGTCACATATTACATTTCAATCACGCATTGGAATAGCCCTTTCATTTAGGCAACTAAAATAAGCTTTATTTTAAAACATTTTACTCTGAGAGCTCAAGGCACTTTACACTTATTATCAAATTTATCTTTACAGTCTCCCGAACAGGCAGGTAGAAACTGTGCCAAAGTGCCAATAAAAACCACCTCCTCTAATCTTGGGAGCCCTGACTCTTTCCAAGTCTCTGCCTGCTTCTGGGTTCTGTCTTCAGGTGACTGTGGAAAGAGGGAAAGAGATTGTGAATAATAGCCTCAGCCTACCCTGCTCAAGACCTCTCCTCTAGCTTCTTCTTGGGCAAGTCCACAGTGACCACTACAACAGCCCCTACCTCTGAAGAGAGATTTCACTGTTATCTCTGCTGTTCATAGGGGAAATGGAAATGTTAAATGACTTCCTGATATCCCAAAGCAAGTCACTGGCACTGGCTACTCACTAGGCTGAACTGGTGCCAAAAGGAAAGAACAATGCAGCCTTCACATGAGCTGGCAGTTGACCTCACAAAGGGTAAAGAAGTATGGGAAATGGAGAATTTCCAAGTGGCGGGGAAATATAGCCCTTTCTGACCCAATTCTATAAAATTCAGAAACAGTCTAGTTAGTACAAGTGACAAAAAATGCTTGGCTATAAGAACTCTGACCACCCATAATTCTAGAGGACCTCTAATGAAGCATGCTACCCATCTCCTGACAGATTCCTGATAGATTCAGGGGGTGCTTATTTGTGACACTTATTTGGGGGGGGGGTCAGTAATTTGTTTTGCTTGACTATACACATTTTTTTGGTAAGGAATTTGTTTTCCTTTCCCTTTTTTTTTTTTCAAGTGGAGTCAGGGTGAGAGGGAAGAAAAATAGGTTTCTATTAATTAAAAAATAAAATTTTATTTAAAAAAACTGACAAAGATGCTTGGAAAGTTTTTGGTCAGTGGGGCTCACATGAAGACAATTTTATTTTTAAATGCAGTATCTTTCTAAGGTTTTTGCACAGCTTTTAAACTTGGAAGCTTTAACTTTAGTGGTATGCATGATGGACACAAAAAGCATATAGTCACATGGCATTTAAAAGCAAACTGAATTTTCTTCTCACAGCGGACAGAGACTTCTGTTCTGCTTTCCATAGGGCACAATTTCCCTTCTGCCCTATGGTAGCTATTTTCCTTTTGCCACAGGATCCTAAATGAAAATACCTAGTGGATAATGATGTCCCGTAAACTTTAATAAATTTTCTTTTAAATGCCATTTGCAAGTTGTTTCTCTCAGGCCTACAGCCTAGGTTATTAGAATTTTAAAGTGTAAAAGCTTTATGTGAAGGCTTTAAGAAGACATTATACTTTTTTCCCCCTGAATGCCTTTCAGTAGTGCCCTTTAGGTCAACCATAAATAATACTTCCAGCTAAGGAAAATAAAGGTTAGAGTTGTCTCTTTTAGCAGTAGGGTCCTTCAGGAGTGGGCAGAACTTCCAATTGATAAGTCATTGGAGTTGTCTTGTTTCTAAAAGCCAAGTGAAAATGATGCACAAAATGTACTTTGGCAGGCCTGTGGAGCTCACCAACATCTCAAGCAAGTTCTCCCTTTTCCACTCTTGTTTTCTGTTCCCCTCCCTTTTTATTTGTTCCCTACACTATCTTAGACCCTATGTGCTCCATAAAGTGTCCGGCCTCTTTTCAGTAATAACAGCAGACATTTACATATTTCTCTAAAAGGCTTGCAAAGTACTTACATTATCCATACATTATCTCATTTAATTCTAGCAATTATTCTGTAAGGTGGGCAGGACATATTTGGTTATTCTTGTTTTATACATGAGAAACTGCAGGTTCAGAGATGATGAGTGACTTGGCCAGAGTCACAGAGTTATCAATGGTCAGAGACAGAATTCAGACCCAGGTCTTACCTGACTCAAGTGCCTTACTTACATTTCTTCCTCCACCTTCTCACCTCTTTTATTATAATTAGATCATATTCCAATGATCCTATGATTAAAAGATCATGGACTTAGAGCTGGAAGGGAGCTAGAGGCTATTTAATTCAAACCCCTTGTTTTATAGATGAGGAAATGAAGGCTTGGGATGGCTAAAGTCCTTTGCCCAAGGTCACGTAGGCTGTAAGCATCCAAGGTAGGACTTGGACCTAGGTCCTGCTGATTCTAGAGTTAATTTCCTTTTCATTGTATCATGGTCTGTTTCTAAAGTGAAGTTTTCTTTATTTTATTCTCTCTTTCTCAGTAATAAAGTTGACATTTGTAGCAAGATTAGGGGGATTGATTTAATTACTAGTTTCAATTTATAAACTGGGTAAGTCATATCATATAGACAGCTGGGTGGTGCAGTGGAGAGAGCTCTATGCCTGAAGTCAAATATGGTCTCAGACACTTACCAGCTGTGTGACCCTGGACAAATACCTTGACCCTGTTTGCCTCCATTTCCTCAACTGTAAAATGAGCTGGAGAAGGAAATGGCAAACCACTCTAGTATCCTTGCCAAGAAAACTCCAAATGGCATTATGAAGTCAGACATGACTGAAAATGATTAAATAACAATAAAATCAGATCATTTCTTTGAGTTTCCATTTCCTCAGCTGAAAAAATGAGGAAAGGGTCTATTACATGATCCCTGAGGTTTCTTCTATCTCTAGAGTTCTGATCCTATGATCTTCCAAAGTACTTTTAAGTCAGTAGTGTGCTGGACCCAACTGAAGTGACCAAGAATGGATGGTTAAATTTTCACTATAAGCATTTATGCCTCAGAAATTGGCAAATGTTATGAATTTGAGCATGATTTTTAGTTTTGTGGATTAAGAAAATGCTAATAATCCAGATTAAGTTTAAAAGTGTGTAATGCATACATTCTCTCTCTTATCTCCTCCCCACTGCCCAAGCTAGATGTTAAACATTTACCAGCATAACTCTCCTTTCAGCTCAGTCTATGGGTCTAGGTGAGGCAACATACATAGGAGACAAAGACCTTTCAGCCTGCTGTTATTTTTGGCTAGTGGCAAGGAGCACAAGGCCCATGGCTTTCTCTGTTCCACCTCTTCTACAGTAGTAACACAAGAAGAGGTGAATATTCTTTTTAGGTAAAGGTTTATAACTTTTTAGCTCCAAAGTGATGTATTAACCTAGGAACTACCATGGAACAAAACACCCATGTTCATCATCATTTATAGACCAGCCCCATTTAAAGTCAAAGAATGGAAAGCATCAAGTACAAATACAAGCCAAGAAATTTCAATCTTAGAGATCACAAACTTCTACTGCTAGGGAGTGAGTGAGACAAATGTTTTAATGTACTGATATATAAAAAGTTCCATTTCCTTTAAAAGATTGAGAAATTACACTGATAAAAACCCAATCCAAAATTCTAAGCCTTGAAACTTAGTCTTGCCTCTGCTTGTATCTCTATCTACTTCATGTCTCCCTCCGCCCCCCCCCCCCAAAGTGAAAAACACAGGATATTTTTGCTGCCACAATTCTCCTTCCATCAGTGTCCTCCTTAATACTTCTTGTGCTGTGCCCTTAGAAAGATATCTTCCAGCAGCTGTGATACATTGTAAAATATCTGTCTAAATGAGAAATGTATACAAAATAGTCTAATGCCAAGGTGGGTAAAAAAGATATTGGGGGGGGGGGCAGCTAGATGGTGTAGTGGATAGAGCGCTGGCCCTGGATTCAGGAGGACCTGAGTTCAAATTTGGCCTCAGACACTTAACACTTATTAGCTATGTGACCCTGGACAAATCACTTAACTCCAATTGCCTCACCAAAATTAAAAAAAAAAAATATTAGGAATAAGGAAGGCAGAACTACAGAAAATGCATTATTGAGGGCTTGAGTTACAGATACAGTGTTCTGATTTAAAGAAATTTTCATACCTTCCAAGGCAAATATTCTTTCTCCCAGGCCTTCAGCAATAGTGACTAGTGCAAATTCATCAGAGACATTGAAGAAATGCTTTTCAGTAGGTTCACTTGCAATTGATTTTATTTCTTCCACAAATTTCTCAGTGCTCAAATTCCCTCGGTTATAGTGGCCAAGAATCTAAGGCACAACAAAGAAAGTCAAAAATATTTTTTTATTTCTGTGTCAAATAAAGCTCTCAGACAGATTGTCAGTAAACAGAAGAACAGAGTAACTTAGCATAATTTGATTTTTATGCACTCCTACATTCTTGGAAGGGACTTTCCAGAATATGTATGTTGCCTCACAAGAACTGCTGCAGAAATGTAGCAGTTGGTCTAGGAGCAGACAAAGGACAACCTTGTTCACTGTACCATGCTTCTGCTCCTGGCCATGGCTACTCCCTGCTGTTTCTGAACAGCTGTATCTTTGGAATCTAGCGGTTTGAAAGTAGGGAATCTCTCCGGTGCCTTTCCAGCTGGTGACATCCACATCTGTTGCAAAACCAATTAGCAGAAATCAAACTGTTTCATCTGCAAGTGGCCAGTCTTCCTGAAAATACCGTATACTGAGGGAAGGGAAGGGGAAGTTAGACCCATTTGTTATTTGAGAAGATTTAGGATTAAATGGGAATTGGCACAGCCAATCCAGGAGCTGAACTATTGGTTGTTCCTGTTAAGAACCAGATCTTGGAGATGGGCAAATGCTATATAGAGAAAAAGAAATGTGATTTATGAGATGTAACCAGTATCATTCACAAGTACATGGGCATGTTCTGCAAAATAGGTTTATAGTATTTAGATCAGGAAGCTTCTTTAGAAGTCACTTGGGGCAGGTAGGTGGCTTAGTGGACAGAGCACTGGCCCTGATTCAGGAGGACCAGAGTTCAAATCCAGCCTCAAACACTTGACACTTACTAGCTGTATGACCCTGGGCAAGTCACTTAACCCCCATTGCCCCACCAAAAAAAAATTTAAATATAAAAATCAAGTTATTCAGATATCTAGTACCAAGTTTTGAACCCAAAGAGCCTCTCATTGGTCACCATTTCTCTTCTTGTTTTCTTTCTTCCGTTAAAATGTAAGTTCCTTGAGGTCAGAAACTGTCTTTGCCTTTATATTTCTATTCCTAGTGCTTAACACAGTGCTAAAAGCACTTTCTAAGTGCTTATGACAGGCTTCTTTCATTTATTCAATGACTCGCTCATATGGAGACTTGAAGTGATTAAAAGTGTCGTGACTTTCATGGGTTAAATTATTCATTTGTTTAAATGGAAATAATTGTAAAACAAGTTTAGTCAATTGTATTGATGTTCCATGTTGTTTATAATCAGTCTTTTGTGTGTGTGTGTGTGTGTGTGAGGAAAAAGAAGCCATGGGCCTTCTGGTCAGGGAGGTGACATAGCATGGGTCACTTGTTCTTAAACTTTTCCTTAGTTCAGAATACTAGTCAGGTGGTTATTTCTCATCAATGAATAGCTCCTTACATTTCTGCTTCAGGACTGAATGGACAAGCCTATGATAGCCTAAGGAGGAAGAGAGCCCTGGTGAGGCTGAGACCTAGGGGATGCCTCCATCTCTGACATCCTCTCTGACCTCAGGCAAATGATTGCAGTACTTACTCTGCTTGCTCATTTCTTCATTTGTAAAATGCCATTTATGTTGTTAGGAATAATGAGATAATGTCTGCAAAGTACTCTGAGCTGTTTGGAAGAAATGTGCTGCAAGAGACAAACAGACCAGACAACAAAGGGATGGGGAGATCATTTGGATGTCTTTCAGGTCATTGGATTTATTTAACGTTAAGATGTCTAGTTTCCCACTTGTGGAAGATGGGGGGGGGAGGGGTGATTGTACAAATTACATTAGTCAGAAAAAATATAGTTCCCTGCTTCCTTCCTTGAGAAGTGAAAAGGGTCAGACCTTCAGGGCTTTTTGTTTGATGCTGGACTAGGAAACAGGAGGCTAGCAGAGGGATGCTGGTAAATGTTTAACAACTGGCTCTCCGGGAAAATTACAGGAAGGACATACTTTTAAATTTAATCTGCATTATTAACACTTTCTCCATAACTTTCTTAAGACTACACAATAAAGAAAATAGTAAATCAGACCCTGATTTATCAGATTTGCCAATTTCTGACATATAAATGTTCGCTAACAATTAGCTCCACGAGACAATCTGAGCTGGTTCCAGCACAACCCATTCCTGGCTGTCGGCTATGAGACCATGAACAAATCATTTTGTGATTCTAATCCTCAGTTTCTTTAGCTGTGAGATCAGAAAAAATAAAGGGTAAGGACAGCAAAGAGTCAAAATGCTCATAGAAGAAATCTCCATAAGTTCTTCCACATTCATACCCTTCTCCCCATCACACATAGACACCATCCCAATTCAAGCCCTCATCACCTCTCAGTTGGACTACTGTGGCAGTCTCCAAATTGGGTTCCCTGATTTCAGACTCTCCTGTTCATCCATTTGCCACAAATTTTCCAAAAGGATCTTCTTAAAGCAGGACCCTGCCAATGTCATTTTTCTTTGTCTCGGCATGTCCTTTAAGGTTTCTTTCCCATCACTTCCCTTCACACACTCCACATTCCATTCAAACTGGCCTATTGGCTATTTTTTGAATTTGGCATCCATTTCTCCCTCCTGTACCTTTGCAAGCCTGCCATGTGTCCCCGAAGAACATTTGCTTCTCGCCTCTGTGTCTAAGGATCCCTAACTTGCCTTCAGCCTCAAGTACAGTACTGCTACCTGGGGGAGCTTTTTCTAATCCTCTTAGGTTTCAGTGCTCTTGCAATCCTCAAATTATCTTTCACTTATTTTTGAAAATGTTGCCACTGCCTTATAGAATAAAAGTTCTCCAAAGGCAGGGGCTGTTTCTCATTATATTTTGGCATCCTCAAGTGCCTAGCACAGTTTCTTGCATGGAGTAGGCACTTACTACATATTTTTGGTAAATTCAGTTGAATTTCATGATGAGAAGAAAGAAGATAAAGGAAGAGACAGTAAGTGTCTAGAAGTTTTATTTCTAAACAGGACTCATCTACCTTTCCTTCCTGCCTTCCACCTTCCTCCCTTCCTTCCTTCCTTTCTTCCTTCCTCCCTTCTCTCCCAGCATCCACTCACAGGTTCAACCCCAACATCTATTGACATTTGAACTTTGACTTGTTCCATTTCTGACCTAGGCTAGTTCCTCCTCCTTAGGCAGCCTTGTGAGTCTTCTCTACCCCCTCCCAGGAGCTTACCAATTTAGTGTCAAATTTAGCACTGACACCTGGTCATCTTTAGCTTGATGCAGTTCAGAACTCCAGAATTTAAGCACTGCATCAACCGCACCTTCCTTAGTAGGAGGATTTTCAGGCATGAGCTATCATGCAGGGCTAGATGAGACTTTCTTGCATAAAGAGTTAAACTTAAAAGCATGTTGTGGGGGCAGCTAGGTGGCACAGTGAATAGAGCACTGGCCCTGGAGTCAGGAGTACCTGAGTTCAAATCCGACCTCAGACACTTAATACTTACTAGCTGTGTTACCCTGGGCAAGTCACTTAACCCCCATTGCCCTGCCAAAAAAAAAAAAAAAAAAGCATGTTGTGCTTACTTTTTTTTCCTGGAGAGCCAGCTGTTAAATATTTACCAGCACACCCCTGCCTACATCCCTGAGAGTTATGTCCCCAGTCCTTCAGTTGCCATCATTTACTTTTCCTAATTCAGGCAAGGCCCTTTGACCCTTAAGAAAAACAAAGACATTTTATAGATGTGTCTTCCTGAGCATTTCCCAAGAAATTATATAGAAAAACATTTTTGTATATTTTTAATGTCTCCACATTTAACTCCCCCCATCCTCTCTTGCCTTAACATGTGACTTTTCATTCCATTTACAAACTGATAGAGTTGAAAACAAACTTGAGAAAAATAAAATGTGACGGCTCTTCTTTTGCATCATGCATAATCTTTGATTTTGGTAAAAAGAATCCATCTACTGAATCCATCCCTGGTCAGCGTGCTACCTTTAAAATCCACCTAATTTTTAGTTTAAACCAACAATCTTCAAGTAGAAGTAGAGCAATTATAGTATATTTTCAAATCTTCCTTGGTTGCTTTCAGGCAGCAGACAGTGTATTAAGTGTAAATGGAATAAACATTTTACATTTGACATGCCTGGCCCAAGGGAAATGCGGCTTTGCAATATCTACCTCAGGTGAACATTAGCCGAATGCCAAGCATTTGAGGCTGTCACATTTCTATTGACTGAAACAAAATACATAATTTATGTGTTATTTTGTAACGTTTCCTTCTTATTCAATTTTTCCTGACAAAATGGATTTTAAAAGGGGCACAGCAGCACTTTGAGGAAGACTTTGCCTGATACATCTCTCCCTAACCTTCTCCCCCCAAGCACCACTACAGACTTGCCACCCAAAGAAAGTAGGCCACTATGTTGCCATGGTTATTGTGGCACAGCGGGTAGAGTGCCAGGCCTGGCATCTGAAAGACTCGAGTTCAAATCTAGCCTCAGACACTTAGTGTTTGTGATTCTGGAGAAGTCAACTTCCTTTGCCTCAGTTTCCTCAGCTATAAAATGAGGATAATAATAGCATTTACCTCCCAAGGGTATTGTGAAGATCAAATGAGATAATAATTGTTAAGCATTTAGCATAGTGCCTGGCACATAGTAAGCACTATATAAATGTTAACTATTATTATTATTTCTTCCTTGCTTACACAGTATCCATATGGTTCATTTTCATTAACTATGTATTATACTCTGTACTTTTTCCCCAGTGAGTATTATATCCTCTCTATTTCTCTTATTTTATTAGTGAGCTTGTTAGTATAACTTCTATTCTGATATTTTTATTAGTGAGCCTGTTAATATAAACTCAGGTCTGATATTTTTAATCCTATAACACCACAAACAGATTTTTTTTACTCCATAAAGGGTAAAGTTTTTATAAAGCCACATATTAATTTGAATTTACTATTCATAAAACCCAGGAAAATGAGATGTGAATTGACAAAAGGAAATGATTAAAGAACACCAAGCTCCTTTAAAATCCACTTGTTCAGAATATTTTATTGAGGGCATCTGGGCATTGAAAGGATGACCAGGAAGTTTATGTTATGGTTTCCTGCCCTCAAAGACCTTGTAATATGATGGCATAAATAAAGCATACCCAGGAAAAAATTAAACAAGGTTGTATGTGATTAAATAACAATGAAATGCTATATGAGTTCAGAGGAGAGAGAGACCATTCACTATGAGGTCAGGGACTTTATGAAAGATGTAGGGTAGGAACTGGGCCTTGAAAAATAAAGAGGATTTGGAATAAGTGGAGAAAAGCAGGAGGGAGGAAACGTGAAGGACAGGAAACCTGAATGAATCAGGGTGTGCATGCCAGAATGAGCAAAGTCTCTATTTTTAAGGTGGTGTGGAGTCTAGCCTGACTACAGAAGAGGTTTCATGCTAGGGAATAATGTTGACAAAGTGGGTTGGAACAGATTGTTGAGGGTCTAGAACGTCAGGTTAAGACACTTAGACTATAACATAAAAAGTAGATAGGGGGGCGGGGGAGGCAATGATTCAGTGAATTCTCCTTTGCCTCCCTGAAATCTCCTCAAGTTGGCAGCACCACCCCTACTATATTAGTCACAGACTTTAAAGAGAGTGTGTGAGCTGGAGAATGATATGATTCCTCTTTTGGAAGGTCCTTTCTGAGCTCCAAACTACTATTACTCTATGATTGTAAATTTCTTGAGGGAAAAGATGTTTCCTTTATTTCATAACTTCTTCCTCTCCTGCACCCTCAAGAAAACCCCCAACACCTGATGATAGTGCCCAGTACAGAGACTTGCCACAGTGGTCATGCTTTAAATATTTCTTGAATGAATGAGAGAAGGCATAATGAAAGTGGTATTTGATGAAGATTAACCTGGAGGCAGTGTGTAGGGTGGATTGAGTGGGTGGGGTAGGGAGAGACTGCATGAGATAACTCAGGAAGGATTTGAGACGTTATCTCTGTAGCCAGGATTGGATCATCCCTTGGGTCTTTTGGAACACAGGGTGTTGACAGACACTGCCTTAAGCTTAGTTCTAACCCTTCCTTTCTCTATCTATACAACACTTCAAGCCAACGTGTGGCAATCATGTATTGTCTGCCTCTGGCCCCACCTCTTCCTCCTCTTGCTCAAAACAGGAGTAGCCTGCATAGTCAGAGCACTGAGGTGGGCTAAGGCCATATAGTACTCTCTTGAGGGAAGGGCCAGGAGAGTGCTCAAATTTAGGAGGCAGTCAGGTACGGTGAGCTTCCCTGGACCCCCAGCCTGCAGCTTGCTTCAAACTCAATTTAAATTCTGAGCGGCAGTATTTCCATTGGTTATCCTTTCCCCTCCAGAGCTATGAATGCCCCCTCTATGGAAGGGCATCAGGAAAATTTGGCCAGCATATTCCTAGGAGCTGGTGGCTGTTGATAGAATCTCTCTAATGAGGTCTGGAGGCAGACAGATGTCTTTTGTTTTGGTACAGGCAGCTTGCTTTGAGCCAATGCGTGTTTAAATATTATTGTTAATAACAATAAGCATACTGCTGTGTATTTACACGGTTGCTCTTGAGAGGAGCACAGAGTACATTGTGTATTATGTAGCCCATGTCCCTTAGAGCAGTCTGGGGCCTCCCTTTGGAACTAAGAACTTCCTTCAGCTTTGAACTATCTTCCTCAAGAAGCTGTTCTTGGTCTCTAATCTTTGTGCCTTCCTTCTGAGACTGATTCCAGTTTTTTCAGCATATATTTTTTTGGTACTCAGTTATTTGGTTTTTTTGTTTTGTTTTGTTTTTGTAGGTCAATGAGGGTTAATTGACTTGCTCAGGGTCCCACAGCTAGTAAGTGTCAAGTGTCTAAGGCCGGATTTGAACTCAGGTACTCCTGAATCCAGGGCTGGTGCTTTCTCCACTGCGCCATCTAGCTGCCCCTGAAGTTATTTGCATATTGTCTTCCCCATTACTCCATGAGCTACTTGGGAGTAGGGACTGCTTGCCTTTTGCCTTTCTTTATACCCTGGTGCTTAGCACAAGGTCTGGTGCTTTATAAATACCTTTTTTTCTCTTCAGTTCACTTTACACTTGTCAAGGGATTTGAACTTGGCCTGTGCAGTTGAGGGAAAGGGAGAGCTTTTTGTATAAGGATCTTCTTATTTCCTCTTCTTTACTCTGCTCTGATTTAATGCTCTCTGATCCAGGGTCTGGGGATAGGGAGAAAGAAGGAGAAGAGGGAACCAGTATGCTGGGCTCTCCCCTTACCATGATTGATTGCAGGGCAGGTGTACTGTCCACAAATTGCCCCTGACATCAAAATTGTTAGTATAGCTGTAAACAATACTGAAGTAGTAGAGAGGGTGTCATTATCAACAATTAAGGATTACTAGACATTTCTGTCCATCGGCTTCTATCTTCCCACATAGCAGTAAATTATGTTTTCTTTACTCTAGTTGCTAGGTAGGGTTTTGTAGGCTTTTCTTTTTTCAGTTTTGTCTTGCCCTCATCAAATGATCATGAATATACTTGACACATAATCCTGTCTTCTTAATGGACTCTAGCTCAGATTTATGAAATATTTCATTACTGATTATAATACTATGCCATTTCAGTAAATTCCTTTACTTTGAGCTAATTATGTCATCTGGCTGACTATTCAAGGTAAATACATCAGTGGGGGCTTGTGAGCTCTCGTGTAGCAGTGCAGTCTCAAAGAAGATCTTGAACCTTATATAACTAATGTCTGAAAGATCTGTCCTGAAAGTTGGAGTGGAGAAGCTACCCCCAGGCACTATGTAGAAGATAGACACTATGGTACAGAGGAAAGAATGCTATGTCTGGAGTTAAAAGACCTGAGTTCAAATTCCAACTCTATTTATTACCTATGAGTTCTTGTCAAGTTACTTAACTTCACTGGGCCTTAATTTCCTTATCTATAAAATGAGGAAGAGAACAAATGACCTCTGAGTTCCCTTCTAGCTCTAAGTCTATTACCTTATGGATTAATTTTTTACTTACAGCTATGGCAAATCTCTGGATGTTGTCATCTTCACATTCTTGGATGACTTTATTCAACTGATGGTTGTCATGAGATTCTCCATCAGTCACAATCACCATGACTTTCTTAACTCCACTTCGAGCACCCCTGGCTTTAGTGAAGGCCTCTTTTCTGAAACATATTTATATAAAAGAGACAAATAAGACACCATCCTCAAGATTATGCAAAAGCTTCAAGCCAATGTGTGAAATCCAAACACTGCTCTAAGTAGCTCTTAGCCTTGGAGCCAAGAGTAACAGCAGCACCCACCAGTCACACTGGGTGGCATGATGACCACTATTTGTAGCATTTTCTGATTTATTCCAGATGGTAGAAAGGTTGCCATTTTGCTTAATCACCACATGCTCTCACATACCGAAGCCAGAGGAGACATTTTACTCCCACAGATATCAAAGGGAAGGTGGGTTCCAAGCTCACCATAAGACTTTGAGCAGATTAGTTCTCCACACCCACTCCTTGCTTTGTAAACAGCCTTCCCTTCTTCCCTTGGGAATATTTTTTTTTCCATATCAGCAGGCTTCTTCCTTTCTCCTTTTGGCAGAAGCATCTGCTTTGTTTCTCACCTTCCTTCACCCCCTACTCTGATGTTCACAGAACAGTCTCACCAATTTAACCTCTGCTGCAGAGGAGGAGGAGAAACAAGGGTGGAGAGAATGTGTTAAGACCCAGACAGCCTCCCCTTACATCCAGCTCTTGAAAGTAAGCATTGGATAAGGGAGAAAATAAAACAGACTTTTTTTTTAAAGGAAAACAAATAGTTTTAATTTTAGATGTACTCAGGGGCAGCTAGATGGCACAGTGGATAGAGCACCGGCCCTGGAGTCAGGAGTACCTGAGTTCAAATGTGACCTCAGACACTTAACACTTACTAGCTGTGTGACCCTGGGCAAGTCACTTAACCCCAATTGCCTCACTAAAAAAAAAATTTAGATGTACTCCAAGTTTGGTTCAATAATTTGTTTAATTTTCTGAGACTGCAGTTTATAATTTTTTTAAATGGCTTTCAATGGCAAGATAAAATGAGACAGACTTCGGGGTGATGACTGTAGTAAAGAATGATTAGTGTGATCCAAGACACAGATTGTTGAAGAGGGATGGATGGGTCAAGAGGCAACAAGGAAGAGAAGGCAGGGCAGAAATATGAACAGGATGAGAAAGGAATTTCAATTGAATTTAGCAAGGATTTACTGAACACCTGTGAGAGAGAGAGAGAGAGAGAGAGAGAGAGAGAGAGAGAGAGAGAGAGAGAGAGAGAGAGAAAGTTCTGTTTGAATGGGTGTGTCTATTCTTGTTTCTTTTCTTTCCCTTATCCCTCTCTCTGAAGACTTCAGAATGAAGAGGACATCTTACATACAACTGTACCTATATCCATAGATATGCATTTTCAAACTTTGGGTTAAAGAAATATGACTATTTACAGAATGAATGGCTCCCTGGGACTTCTGTGACCTTAACTGGAAAGATGAATCATTTATATCTTCGGGTACCCTTCCCACCTCCAAAATTGCACCTAAGATAACTGTATATACCTATTCCCACTTCCATCAAAGGTACAATTTTATGATTTCCATTCTCTATAATTTAGTTAAAAGTCAAGAATTCTTAAAGAAAGAGCAAGATGCTTTTTAAAAAGTCTAGAAATTGGCATCCCATACTATTTAGTTCTCCTCAACCTGAGAAATGTGGCATCAGTTCAAATAGAGATATGCCAGGGTATATATTGGCTTAGAAAGCCATAAATTAACATTTTCTATGTTGTTTTATATTTTTATTGTGTTAAACATTTCCAGATTACATTTTAATCTGATTCATGTCTCGCTCCAGATTTTTGCAGACCACTGACAGCATGCCAGTGTATTACTTCTGAGTGGAAAGGGGGGGCACAAAGCTAGGTGGCACAGTGGTGGATAGAGAAGCAGGTCTAGATTTAGGAAGATGAGTTCAAATCTGGCCTCAGACACTTCCTAGTTTTTGTGACCCAAGGCAAGTCAATTAACCTCTGTTTGTCTCAGTTTCCTCATCTGAAAATGAGGATAATAATAGAACCTACTTTCCAGGCTTGTTGTGAGGTTCAAATAAGATAATAATTGTAAAGTGCTTAACACAATGCCTGGAACATAGGAAGTACTATATAAATATTAGTTATTCTTATTGTTATTATAGTGAATGGAGTATTGGACTAAGAGTCAGGAAAGTATGGGTTCAAATCTCACCTCTGACACTGGTTATGTCAAAGTGGGTTAAAATCACTAACCTCAGATCAGTAAATTGGAGTTAATGAGATAATACTTGGAGTACCTTCTTCACAACAAGGTGCTTATGATATGCAAATGAGCTGATATACATAAAGGGCTCTGCAAATTCTAAAGTACTACCTGATATCACTTATTGTTAGATAATCTCAATTCCTTACACTCATATCCTTCCAGGTTAAGTAAGCTTACCCAAGGTCACACAGCTAGCATGTGTCAAAGCCAAGATCTGAACCTAGGTTTGCCTCCTAGGTCAGCCCTTTCTCCCTCCACTATACCATCCTACCTAGTGCCCCAGCTACTGAAAAATACCAGTGCTTTCTATCTCACTGTCAGAACAGGCTAGAACTTAATAAGAACAAAGGGATAGTATCAGAAAAAATTACCTCCCCCATTTCCTTATATTAAATCTAGCAGCATTGAAATCAGGGTTAATCTTACTGACAGGCAGAATAGGCTTGTATGAATGTATGGTTGTTTTTTGGAGGGTTTGAGAAAGGCCCTTCCTATCCCCAGTATATTTTCTCCACCCAGATGCCACTGTACCTGAAATTTCACCTTTAATGATCCAGGAGCTAAGAAGCACAATAGATAGAGAAATGGATTCGGAGTCTGGAAAACCTGAGTTCAAATTTGGGCTCAGAAACTTCATAGCTGTATTACCTGGGGTCTAGTCACCTTTGTCTGCCTCAATGTCTTCATTTATAAGATGATGATAATAATAACATCTACTTTCCAGGATTGTTGAGAAAATAAAATGAGATTTTCTTTTAACGCACTTAGCACAGTGCCTGGCCATATAATAGTTACTTAATAAGTGTTTATTCTTTTTCCATTTCATTGCTCTCTTCCTGTGGTGGCAAGGGATACAGGGTGGAAGAAAGGGGTAGGTAGGTGGATGGGGGAATGAACAAACATTTATTAAGTGCATGGACTTTAAAAAATCTCATTTAAGGTACAGAAAAATGAGATAGGGTATACAAAATACTGAACATGTACATCAAAATAATGTGTAGAGCTATCCTTGAGGGAAAGAGATAGAGGAAACACAGAAAAAACAGTGAAGAGTGCAATTAACGAAAAGGAAACCGGTTCTTTGGAGCCTTAAGGAGTATATTCATTCAAAGAATCTCCTGTAGGACCTCCGTGATACATGGAAATAGAGATTGCATCTTGGCCCTGGTATCTGAAGAGATATTTAGGAATGGCTCTTGCTAACATGAGCAACCAGACCCAGTGATGGTTTGAGATGGAGAATCACAAAGTGACTGTACTCATAAAGAGGCTGGATCGCCTAGACCCAGAGCTTTCAAATCCAGTTTTATTGAGTATGAATGTGTAGTCTTCTTCCCTTATTTAGAGCTTGCAAGAAGCTGTCCTGTTCTCTCTTTTGGTCATGGAAATTGGTGCTCTAGGGGGCAAATAAATGTGAAATGACCAACCCCATTCGTAAGTGATTCTCTTCTTCTGGGGTTTACGGAACTGGTACCATATATTAGCCTAAAGTTTATGGGTCTAACAACTTGCATGTGATGTTTTGAATTTTTGACTCTTGAAGGATCTTCTCAGTCAGAAGGACTGATTTGCATAAAATTCTTTTCAAAGAACTAAGATACTGAGTTTGGAGGCCAAGTAAAACACAAATAATACAAAAGTCCTTTCAAAATTAGCAACAGGTTGAAAATGATTAAGAGAAAGATCCCTAACAGCATTTTCTATTGTGTAGTTGTTTTCCCTTCCTTTCGACATACTTCCAAGTTTGGGTTCTGGTCAAGGGCACCAACATTTAAGACAAGATCTGAATGAGCAGGAAAAAAAAATTATACTATAAATGACAGGGATGTGGTCATTTTTCATGTAGTGAAGGAAAATTACTGAGATGGTGAAAGAGACAGCAGTTTTGTAGTTTAGGAGGGAATAGTGTGCTGTAAAGAAAGCAAGGCTGACAACCACCAGACCCTGACTTCGGTCCTACCTCTGACACTAACTAGCTATTAGTCGCTTACCCTTCCTTGGCCCTAATTTTCTCTGTCTTTGAAATTTAGAGATTAAAACAGATGATCTCTAAGGTCCCTTCTAGCTCTAAAATTCTATGTCTTTTAAATAATCTCTTTGGAGAAAAGGAAAAAAAATGAAGAGGATGAAAGAAATTTTTTGTTGACTGAATAACTTTCCCTTTCAAGTTTTGTATTTAAAGAGACATATTTAAAAATCTCAATACCAGAACAAATTAGAATAAGATGATATTTAATTGGTCCCATAGAGGCATCTATCAATAAAGCTACATTAACATTAAATAGTCTTAAACATTGAAAAAAACCAGAATGATTAAAAATTAGTCCCTTTGACTTAAATCAGCTGGTTGTCAGGGCAGTTTTCTTTCCCTCAGTTTCTTCATCTATAAAAAGGAGAGAGAGAGAGATATGTTGGACTAGATGGCTAATAACATTCCTTCCACCTCCAAATCCATTATCCTATGATCATACTAATTAATAGCTTCAGATACTTTAAAATGATTTGATCAATTGAGATAACATTCCAAATAGTTAACTAAGAAACAAAAGGGAACAGTTCCTAAATTATACACCTTGAAGAGACTTCTAATTTGGTGAATCATTTTAATGTACATACCTTGCTGTATCTATTCCAAGAGCTGTCATTGTTTGGCGCCCTTGCCTCTGCACTATTTGGTTGGCTGCAATGAGCACTTCTTCAGTCGTTGAATATTTGTTGAGATTAAATTCATGGGTCACATTTTCACCATACTGTACGATTCCAACCTAAAATAGCAAGCCACTATTAGATACATAATCCATGCAATGGAAATGTTGATTTAAATTTTCCTCCATCTGAGCAAATAGTATCAACACAAGACTTGACAATTTTGCAGATAGGTTTTTGAAAATCTGTTGGTTTTCCTATTTGATGCAGTGGGTTGTTGTTGTTTGTGCTTCATTTTCAGAGGACCAATGATATTGCAAGGGTCATGTCTTGATTTGCTCATGAATTGGATTTAAGTAAGGGAGGGTTGCCCAAACTCATCAGCCTCACTCTTTTCTCTTTTTTTTTCATAGTATTTTATTTTTTTCCAATCACATGTAAAGATAGTTTTCAACATTCATTTTTGTAAGATTTTGAGTTCCAAATTTTTCTCTCTCCCTCACTTCCCTTCTCCCCTCCCCTGAAGCCAGCAAGCAATCTGATATGTTATACACTACAATTATCTTAAACATATTTTCACATTAGTCATGTTGTGAGAGAAGAATCAAAACAAAAGGGAAGAAACACAAGAAAGAAGAAATAAAAAACAAAAAAGTGAAAATAGTATTCTTTCATTTGTATTCAGACTCCATAGTAATTTTTCTGGATTGGAAGCATTTTCCATCATGAGCCTTTTGGAATTGTCTTAGATCACTGTATTGCTCAGAAGAGTTAAGTCTATCATAGTTGATCATCACACAATGTTACTGTTACTGTGTACAATGTTCTCCTAGTTCTACTTGCTTCACTCAACATCAGTTCATACAAGTCTTTCCAGGCTTTTCTGAAATCTTGCCTGCTCATCATTTCTTACAGCACAATAGTATTCCATTACATTCATATACCACAACTTCTTCAGCTATTCCCATAAAGATGGGGATCTCCTCAGTTTCCAATTCTTTGCCACCATAAGAACAGCTATAAATATTTTTGTACATGTGGGTCCTTTTCCCTCTTTTATGATATCTTTGGGATATAGACCTAGTAGTGGTATTGATGGAGTAAAGGATATGCAGTTTTATAGCTTCTGGGGCATAGTTTCAGATTACTCTCTAGAATGGCTGGATCAGTTTACAACTCCACCAACAATGCATTAGTGTTCGAATTTTCCCATATCTTCTCCAATATTTATCATTTTCCTTTTTTGTCATATTAGGCTATCTGACAGGTGTGGGGTGGAACCTCAGAGTAGTTTTAACTTGCATTTCTCTACTAAATCTCACTCTTTTATTAGAGTTATTTAAGTCCAGTGACAGGACAAAAGTCAAGATGACTAGCGATGGCCCAGGATGCAGTGGGTAACCACGTAGTAGGTATCAGTAATCTGAAGACATAACCTAGTAGTGCTAACTATGGGTCATATTTTCAAAGCTTATTATATTTATGTTTTGATCCTCCATCTTTCCCCCCTGTTTACAGCATCCCCTCTCTCTATAAGTTCCAGGTTTCAGGTTTCTAATCCTCTTCCTGACTAGTTGTCAGCTAAAAAGTAATCAGATCACTTGATTTGCAATTGTGATATGCCATCTTTCTTCCTCTTTCCAGCTCTTCCCTTCTTATGCCTAACTCCATTACACAATATGTACTTGTATCTGTGATGTTTCTTGACAACCTCAAGAAGCACTTTTGTTGTTTATTTGTTTCAGTCATGTCTGACTCTTCATGACTCCATTGGGGTTTTCTTGGCAAAGATACTGGAGTGGTTTGCTATCTCCTTCTCTAGCTCATTTTACAGATGAGGAACTGAGAGTTAAGTGACTTGCCCAGGGTCACACAGCTAGTCAATATCTGAGGCCAGATTTGAACTCAGGAAGATGAGTCTTTTGGACTTCAGGCCCGGTGCCCTATCCACTGCACCACTTAGCACCCTTAAGGAGCACTACACATCCAAAAGTGGGACACCTGGCCAGGGCACCATATTTCCCAAAGGAATGAATGGAACAGCTGCATCTGGATAAAGGAAATATTTGGGGTCAGAAGAGCTTCTCTGATCTGAACCAGATAGACAACTGCTCACTCAGCTTACCTGCAAACTTGACTCTCAGCCTTGCTTTACAAATTCTTTATTTCATACTCCCCTGGGTAGAATTTTTGGGGGGGTTTTCTCACAGCAATAGTGATAGCATCTATTTTAAATGTTTCCATTAAAACCTTCTATTTTGAAATCACCTTTATTTCTGAATATATACCTCTCTCTCCGCCATTCAGTAACCAATGCCTTGAAACAAATAATGAAAAAGAAAGGGAAGGTGGAGAAAGCAATTTAACAAAATGAATTCACATATCATCCAAATCTAACAGTCTACTGTGTTCCATCCCTGAAGTCTCCCATCTTTGATGATATCATCTAATTTAAGGTACCATTGCTGGGGTTGCTGCTGCCAAACACTTAAAGGAATCTCAAGTTGTGTGTGTGTGTGTGTGTGTGTGTGTAATATGTAGATATAGATATAATGTTGAGCCATTGGGTGGTTGCCTACCCTTTAGTTTCAGGTTTCCTTAACTTATCTTCCTATTATATCCTTCCTCTGTAGTCATGAACCTACAAGCAAGAGTAATGTATCCTTTATGATATAATCATTTGATACAAGCAATAATTACTACTAGGGAAATGAACCATTGAAAAAATGGGTTAACATTCTCTAAGCCCAGTTTAACTTTGGTTACAGTTAGAATGTCATATACTAGTAAGCACTTCCCACAAATATCCAAACTGTAATCCTCCCTCCTTTCATGTCCAATTCCCTAGTTGGTATATGACTTTTTCATTTCTTCCCACTGGTCATCATTAATAGAAGAATCTGAATTTTGGCCTGGAAATATCCATTCGGAGAGGCTCTAAAGTCTCTTTTAGCATATTGTCAGACCCCAATCCTGAGACTATGGATTTAATGTACAATTTCTTTGGCTAAAGTTGGCCTCTAGACAATTGGTTAGCCCTATTTATCTATGCAATCCTTAAGATTCTTATCTATAAGCACACAGTTCTCTGTAAGATATACTGCTTATCTATTGCTTTTGTTCAACATGTTTCCCAGTGAAGACATCACCCTCATATCCACTGAGGCTTCTAAAAATGCCTCCATATGCAATAGGTCCCTTCCAAATTGCAGTTAACACTTTCTCCCTCCCCATCCATTCTGTATACTACTGAAAAATTAATAGTTTTACAATACCGAGTTCATCATCTCACTTCTCTTCAGTAGTTCTTCACTGATTATATGACAAAGTCCAAGTTTCTCTAACCGACATTCAAGATGCTCAATATCTGGTTCTATCCAACCTATTCCACTATATCTTACATCATTCCCCAGCTCTGTTCTTGCCAGGGAAATCTCTTAATGTTACCCCCAAAGTATGTATTTTGCTCGCCTAGAATATCTTTCTATCTTCTTTATCTGTTCCAATCATATTAATTCTTCAAGGTTTAGTTCAAATCTCACTTCCTTCAGGAGATCTTCCCATACTAATCCAAGTCAATGTCCTTCTCCTTCAGAATATGCCATTCCTTCCAAGATGGGTTCTTATCAGTATTTTGACTGACATTCTTTCTTTCAATGAATGAATGGATTGATGGGTGAATAAGTATATTTATAAATTAAACCTACAAATCCTGCAATTTTTAGTGTGTTATGTTGTACTTGTTAATCTATTATAGTTGTTTTCATATGTGTAGAGATAGATACACAGTATCTCCTCATTTCCCTGTAACTTTCCTTAAGGTCAAGAAATCATGTATTTCATGCTTTTTTCTTGGAGGTCAGGTAAGAGATGAGGTGGGATGATGTCATCATTCTTTTGTAGTCCCCTAGTTCTATAATAAGAGGCAGCTGGTGACTCACTGAACAGAGCACTGGGCCTGGAGTCAGGAAGACCTGAGTTCAAATCCAGGCCCAGACACTTCCTAGTTGTGTGACCATGGGTAAGTCACTTAACCTCTGATTTCCTAACAAAATGAATCTACTGGATCCATTGGAGAAGGAAGTGGCAAACCACTCCAGTATCTTCACCTAGAAAACCCCAAATGGTGTCACAAAGGGTCAGAAATGACTGAAAATGACTCAACAACAACAAAAAATTCCATAATTGGAGAACAAAACAAAAAATAATGACAGAAAGGTTAGAGAATTAGAACTGGAATAAACATAGAAATGAGGGAATGTGAGAAAATAAGAAGAGTAAGAAATAGAAAATCAGTTCCCTGGTGAATGGCATATAGCACCAAAGCCTGAATAATTATACTTGTTGTTGCCTTTGGCACAAATAGAGAAAAGGCCTGCTTTGGTTCTTCTCCAAAGAAAGAGGACCAAAGATTAATTTTCAGTCTAGGGAAAGGGTCAGATCACAAAACCAAGAAACAAAAATAACGAAAAAATTATGCTGTTGTCTACATGGGGAAATTAGTCTATTTCTGGAAATGGGGGAGGGTAAATGCTACACTCTTGAAAGGAGTGGGCCATCTCTGTTGAAGATCAGCATAACTTGGATGAACAAAAGGAATAAGGAAATAATTCTGAAATTTTGTCCAGAATTTAAATTAATCTATCACACCATTATATTCTGCTACAAAGTATAGAGGAGGTAGGAGTAAGGAACCTTAGGAAAGAGCACCAAGTTTGAAATCACTAATGGGAATCCTGGACTAAGTAATCAGTTGGAAGGAGTTGGTCTCATTATTATCTTGTAGTTATTACAGCAGAATTGTCACATATGAGTGTTGAGTTTCCATTCAACTGCATTATACTATGCTATTATCAACTCCCAGGCTTTCAGTAGGTTGGTAACAAACATTCTCAACAGTGGGGACCAGTTCCCTTCCCTATAGAGCTTACTATGTTTAAGTCACTCTACTAGCCTGTAAAATAGAAAACTAGGAAGGCCTAGTCCATTGCCTTATCCTCAGGGAAGAAAAATTGCCTGAGGAGAGGTAAGGTTGCACAGACTAGTCGTTGTCTTTGGTTCAGGCCTTGAAACAATGAATCAGGTTCAGTACTCAGGATGCCTGAAGGAAAAGGTTGTAAAAATATGTGGTAAAAATGGAGATAAATAATTTTCCTAAAAATTAATTAATTTCTCTCTTTCAACTTAGCCTTGGTTTAACATCATGCTACATTCTTGATGGATCATGGTGCAAACAATATACACAATGTTCCATTAGTGTATTTCACTTTTATACCAAGTCTCACAATTTAGTGGTGTTATTTAGGGTAATGTACTCTTATTTGGCATATTTATATCCTTCTCATTTATTATTAAAAGCAATGTAATGCTTAGGTATTGAGGATCAATAAGGCCTCCATAATGTTTATACTGTCATATCTTTTATTGCAGGCTCAAAGTGTTTTTCAGGTTTACTTTATAGGTGCTTTTTTGAAGGCAGTTTTATGGCTTTTTTTCCATCTTGTGCAAAAACTGGTTAGTTGATATTCCTTGACAACAATGACGGGAATATAACTGTGGCTAAAATAAGGCACCAAAGCAGACTTTAATTTTTAGAAAAATAGCATTGATATTGTCATTAGTGAAATGACTTTAAGTTTTCATTCACATTGTCTCCAGTAGATACCACTGTAAGCTTTGGTTTTTGTGCTTTTGTTTTTCCAAGACAGAAGGCCTGCTGCAGATCTGTTTAGGTATGTTTCAGTTAAAAGAATTCCTCTAGAAATGTTACTTCTTGCCGGTAATGTCCAATAGTCCTTGAGCTAAGTTTTTGTTTGTTTTTTGGTGGGGCAATGAGGGTTAAGTGACTTGCCCAGGGTCACACAGCTAGTAAGTGTCAAGTGTTTGAGGCCAGATTTGAACTCATGTCCTCCTGATTCCAGGGCCAGTGATTTATTCACTGTGTCACCTAGCTACCCCTCAATAGTCATAGGATATTACAAATAGCAGGCTTCTGAATTAAAAAATATGTAAGAAGATTGGAAGTTCAAAGACAGGCAACTAACAATGTAAATATCTAGGATATCGGAGTAAATGTTAAAGTTCTTCTTCCTATAGAAGAGGAGATTTTAGCTGAATGACAGTATTTTACTTGGTACCCCACTTGTTGGGTTTCACAGGATAAGAAAATCACAAAATTTCAGAGTTGTTGGAAGAGATATTAGAAGTGGACATAGAATAACCACACCCGAAAAAGAAGCCTCATTGCATCAAAAATAAAAAAAGTGGGGCAGCTAGATGGCACAGTGGTAAAGCACCTGCCCTGGATTCAGGAGTACCCGAGTTCAAATCTGACCTCAGACACTTGACACTTACTAGCTGTGTGACCCTGGGCAAGTCACTTAACCCTCATTGCCCTGCAAAAAAAAAAAAATTAAAAAAGGACTCAACCTCTGCTGAAAGACCTTTAGTGAAGGGGAGGTCACTAATTCTCCAGACAGAAGTTCATGCTATTTAGGAACTAGCCTGCTCATTTATCCTTGTTAATATCATGTTATCAAATGGCATCCCATTACCTCCTACATGTCTGGAAAGTAGGGCAGAGTTAGCCCTGCCTCACAATACACATAGCTTCCCCAAGTTTTTTCCCAAAAATAATAGTCTCAGGAAGACCCTTTCTCTTCCCTAAAGTCACATAACTAAATTGTAGTGATAGTTTCTATCTGTTAATAGAGCAGGTCGCCCTTGATTGAAATTGACCTCAGAATTTGAAATGCAGAGAGGAGCGATGATATCACCTCTAATTTTTGATGATGAGATGAGCAGACTGAAAACTCTAGCATGTGTCCTTCCTAAAAGGGTAATAGTAAGTGAGGCTTAAACATCATAGGTTCCCTTAGGTTGCTTTCTCACTTAGTCTCTCTAGATTTTGTCTCATCTGTAATATGAAGGGGTGACACAGCCTCAAAGATTTCTTGTAGCTCTAAATCCGTGATCCTATGAATGCAGATGTTTTTAGAAACCCCTTATAAATTGGGCATCAAAGATATAAAAGAGATGAAGATCACTTCTGAGCATTTTTCAGAAGATGACTGCCAACTTGTGGGTAGTTTTTGGCTCTTTTATTAAAAATACAGTACTTAAATCCTGTTAGCAACCACTGAGATCAAAACGGTTGTCAACACAAACAAGTAGGCAACGTTCTTGGAAAGAAACACTGGGAGACCACATGAAAGAAACCTTTACAACTGTGCTCATTTTTGTACATTTTTTTTTTCTAGAGGATGTGTACTTCCAAATTTCCTATGAATGAATTTCTTTCCTGAAGCATGGGAGGAAGATGAATGAGAGTATTTGTTAGTATTCTACTTCACCTATTTTTAAAGTGGAATCAAGGATTTATTTTGTAAAAGTAAGGATTTGGAAAATAATGAGCCAGGTTCTTCAAATCACTTTTCTATCAAGGAAATATTTTAAAAACCAGTCCTTGATGAATTTTTTTTGTAAAAAGATAGAAAAAATATACTATTTGTTAAAGGTGGGCTTGAATGAGGCTGGTTTTTAATAGTTGAGATTCAATGTTGGGATGAAATGATGCACCCATTGGAAGGTAATCGGATAGTTAACAAAATGAGGTATCTCTTAGATTATAGCTCAATTGCTGCAAGGGCCCTTCAAATCCAATTCCCTCATAATGAGGAAAGTGAAGCTCACCAAAGTTAAGTAGCAGGTGATACAGACACAATTTTGCTTTTGTGGGCTTCCTGGTTCCATAGCCTCCATGCTATATCAATCAATCAATCAACTAGTCAATCAACCAACATTTATTAAGAGTATATTGTGTGGAGAGCAGCTAGGTGGCACCATGAATAAGGCATCAGCCCTGGATTCAGGAGAACCTGAGTTCAAATCCAGCCTCAGACACTTGACACTTACTAGCTGTGTGATCCTGGACAAGTCACTTAAGCCTCATTGCTTTGCAAAAAAAAAAAAAAAAAAGAGTCTATTGTGTGGGGCAGCTAGGTGGCACAGTGGATAAAGCATCAGCCCTGGATTCAGGAGGACCTGAGTTCAAATCCAGCCTCAGACACTTGACACTTACTAGTTGTGTGACCCTGGGCAAGTCACTTAACCCCAAATGCCTCACCAACAAACCAAATAAATTTTTAAAAACACCAAAAAACAAAAACAAAAAAGAGTCTATTGTGTGTTAGGCACTGTGCTAAGCACTGGGGAGACAAAAGGAGGCAAAAGACTTGCCCTCAAGGAGCTTACAGTTTAATGGGGGAGACAACATGCAAACAAGTCTATAGAAAGCAAGGATAAAATAGGATAAATAAAAGTTCTTTAACAGAGGGAAGGCACTGGAATTAAGAGGAGTCGGGGAAGACTTTCTGTAAATGGTGGGATTTTAGTTGGGACTTAGAGAAGGCTGGGAGGGGGGCGGTCAGTAGTCAGAGCAGAGGAGGGAGAGCATGCCAGGCTTGGGGGATAGCCAGAGAAAATGCTGGAAGCAGAGAAATGGAGTATGTTGTTTACAGAACAGCCAGGAGGCCGGGGTCACTAGACTGAGGAGTACATGGCAGGGAGTAAGGTGTAAGAAGACTGGAAAGGTAGGAAAGGTAGGTTATGAAGGGCTTTGAAGGCCAAACAGAACATTTTGTATTTGATCCTAGAGGCAATAGAGAGCCACAGGAGTTTGTTCATTAGGGGGGTGATGACATCAGGGTGGATGTGCTTTAGGAAAATCACTTTAGTGGCTAGGTGGAGGATGGACCAGAATGGAGAGAGACCATAGGTTTGTAAGTGATCTGAAGGCTTATTGGTAATCTGAGGACCTGTCAAAGAGGAAGGGACTGATTGCATGGATCCATGCCACAAGAAGTAGGGGGTGATCATTAAGCTTGAATCATCCTTTCCAGAAACTGAACTTTTTACATAATGAAGTTTGTAGAAAGGGCGTCTTAGTTGGCGACAGAGCCCAGAACAAAGCAGTAGCAGCAGCCAAGAGATTAGTTTTGTGGAAGGGGAAAAAAGAAAATACTTTTCCCTCAGTACTTTAGCTAGGCACTTTGACCTCTAGAGAGTGAATGGGAGAATGAAGCTTATTAGTCAATTATTTGTGCATTTTCTTCTGATTGTTGCTTTGGTAGAAAAGTTCAAATTTATTTTTCTTCCTTAGATTTGAGACATTTTAGTACTGTGATGTAAAGAGTACTAGATTTAAACTGAAAAGTTCTGAATTCTAACCCCAGGTCTGCTGCTGTTAGCTACCAGAGTAAACTACCTAAATCACTTACCTTTTGTCCTCATCTGTAAAATTAGGGGGTTAGACATGGTGATCTTTAAGGTCCCATCTAGCCCTAACATTCTAAGGTTCTCTTGAAATCATAAAGTAAATCACATTTTTTAATTCTTTTTTTTCCTCTTGAACTACAGCATAGAAAAAAATTAAATAAACAGAAGTTCCTATACCTTGTAGGTGTCTGATAAATGGCTATTGAATGAATGAATTAGTGACTGGACTGTGATTTTAGTAATCTATGGAACTCCCAGATGAGGAAATTTTCTCCATCAATGCATATCAGCTACTGTTCTGTAACTTATAGTCTTAAAGAGCAGTGAGTGAGTGGCTGGTTAAGCAACTAGCCTAGTTTCATACAGCCAATGTATGTATCAGAAACATACCTGAACCCAGGTCTTCCTGCCTTCAAGGCCAATTCTTCTACCTCTCTATCCATCATACCATATTGATTCCTGAGTGTACATGCTAACAATATATCAGATATAGGACAGTCTTTATTTTGTTCCTCACAAGTATGTAAAACACAGAAAGGACTTATAGGAAGACCAGAACATAGAAGTTAGCTCTCCTCTATTTGTGAATACCCCTTCCTGCAGGGGAAGTTCACCAGTCTTAGCTTGAGGGATAGATAATAAAAATCTTTGTCCTTAGGGCAGCTAGGTGGTGCAGTGGATAAAGTACTAACCTTAGATTCAGGAGGACCTGAGTTCAAATCTGGCCTCAGACACTTGACACTAGCTGTGTGACCCTGGGCAAGTCACTTAACCCCAATTGCCTCACCAAAAAACAAACAAACAAACAACAACAAAAAAACACACACACACACACACACAAAAAAAATCTTTGTTCTTGTGAGATTGCCTTTATTTGTAAATTTGCTTTGATACTACCTCTTTTTTTGTTTGTTTGTTTGTTTGTTTTGGTGAGGCAATTGGGGTTAAGTGACTTGCCCAGGATCACACAGCTAGTAAGTGTTAAGTGTCTGAGGCCAGATTTGAACTCAGGTCCTCCTAACTCCAGGGCCGTGCTCTATCAACTCTGCCACCTAGCTGCCCCTTGGATACTACCTCTTAAGCGATCTGTCCTATTTTCCCCAAATTAAATTGTGTGTTTCTGAATCCATATATTATGCCAAATCTACAAACCCAATATGTCAAGACACCTACAGGGAATTTAATAAATTAAAAATGAAGGAAAGAAGCATAAACCTAGTATCTGAAAGTAAAAATTACCCCAAATTTAGAATACATGTAGTCTTTGCTCTCTTTAGGGGCCAACAGGGGGATCTACTGAGAAAAGGATGCTCTTGGGATAAAAATGCTCTGGACAGTGATTTTCAGCAACTCAACCCTGGAGCACTTACTTCTTAACGGGGAAAAATAATTAAAAATAAAGGAAAACAGATTTTTGTAGCAATATCCTGTATTTCATTGCCCTTTCATTTATGCAACATGAGAACGGAAACCACGGTATAAATATGATGCTCTAGGGAGGCCATATCATAGTTTCTAAGCACATTGAGACAGATATGTTGTGAGCAGGGATGGTCAAGTTTTTATTAAAACTTGCTAGTAAATTATGGGTTCTGCACATTCATAAAGAGATGTTACTCATTGCTTTCAAAATGGCAGCTTGCAAATTGGCAAAGATGATGACAAAAAAAAGAAATGGCGAAGGGGGTATGGAATCAAAGGTATACAAATAGAATGGAATTTTGAACTGGCAAAAATAATCTGAGGGACAAGTGAGAATTATAGGGAAGAAAAAAACACCCACAACTGACTAAAATGTTTATAACCTTTGACTCAGAAATCCCAATGCATATGCCTCAACTGAAAGACAAATTTTAAATCTACCAGAATATTCACAGTAGCACTTTTTGGGGCAGCAAAGAATTGTAAACAAAGAGGTGCCCATTAATTGGAGAATGGCTAAATAAACTGTAGTACATGAATAAAGCATATGGAATATTACTGTGCTCCAAGAAATAGTAAATATGAACAATTTGTAGAAGAGAAGACTTAATATTCACTATGTCTACAGCAATCAAAGAAACAGAAAGTTGAATGCCACATAATTAAAATGACCAAGTTTGGCCCCTGAGAAGAGAAGAGAAAATTCTACCTCTGTTTCTTCTTTGAAGAGGCAGGGATTAATGTATGAAAATTTGCATATACTGTCAAACATGGTTGATGTGTGAGTTTTTTTGCTGAGCTGTTTGTTTTCTTCTCTTTCTTTTTAATTAGGCAGGGGAAGACTATATTCACAAATGAAAGCAATATAAAACCAAAAGATAACAATTTAAAAAATGGTGGCTCATGCAACATTTTCTGCTTAAAAAGCTTTTTAGAAAAAGAACACACTCCTAGATATGCCACCTGTGCTAGGGATGAGCACAGACAGATGGGTTATAAAGTCATTTCTGATATTTAGTTTCATTAATAATTATTTGCTATTTTTTTTTCTGATCCCAAAAAGCAAAACCAAAAATGCAGAATTCCCTTACCTGGGTCTGCTTGGGACCAATGTCCATTTTCCCAAGTAAACTATTTAAAAAATCTGTAACACTTGTCCAGGGGTAAATACTGTTAGAACCATCCAGCACTATGACAATGTCCAGTTGGGTACTACATCCTATAAGACAAAGGGGCAAATTGTTAATCATGGACTTTGTAGTTACCCTCTTTTTGTAGATGATTAAAATGCCTTCTGAATACTCATTTTAAAAAATATCAGTTCTTAGCCATTATGAAATATTGGTAGCCATCAACAAAATTATTTCTGGTATCCCATCAATAAGAAACATCTCTCCTCAACTTCTCCCCATGTTGTAGAACTGCTGTCATTGAAAACTCTTCAATGAATGTCTTAAAGGACATTTGTAAATTTCTCTAATTACTTTATGCCTTTTAATATGTGGCTTCTTTATCTAAAGAGATTTCTGTTGTTGGAATAAAAGTGATGACATTTTTCCAGTGGGGTGCTATATGCCTTTCTAAAGATTGTTTACACTAAGATCAATTCTCCAAATAGCATGAAGATTTGGTTTGATACCAGCAAAGCAAACACTGACCTAAATTGGAAATGCTGGTAGCTAAGATAAATGTTTCCTGCTTCTGGCATGCCTTCGTGTATATATTCCCTTATTCATTGCTGACTACTTTTCAAACACACAAAAATACTTCAAGGGTGTGCATACCTTGAACAGATGGTGCAATGGAGTTCACAACCTGAAATTTGGAATCAACATCCGAACAGATGCCCGTTGTATAATGTGAATGTCCACATCTGTAGGCATACAAAGGTCCACAGGCCTTGAAAAGAAAGAAAGAATTAAAAACCCTGAAGATTTACAATGAAGACATTCCTAGGGTCATTAAAAATATTGCTTTTTCCTTTCTTACCAGAAACCCGCCTTTTGGGTTAGTGACTAAAGTGGATCCAAACGTCATGTTCTCCTTTACTTCCGTGACATTCGGAATTGACGTATAAACTAAAAATAGAAGAAAAATGTAAATTAGTAGAAACAGAATGCAATGTCCTTAAGTTGAAATATTCTAGTCTTTGCATTTTTTTTTGAGGGGGTCAACCAAGTATTCTTCAAATCACTATTAGGAATAAAATGAGGCAGTTAAAGTTGAAAAACTGGCTTAGGTCCCAGAATCTTTGTCTGGGTCACTGTCTCAAATAGTTTTACTGAACTGAAAAAAAAAAGTGCAGAAATAGCAAGGCAATGAGAGTGTGGGACTGCTGCCTCTCACACAGTTTTGCTAATAGAAACAGATAAAATATTCGGCTTCATATGAAATTTTTATGTATATATAAAGTAGCTTTGCATGCTTCACTACATGTTCAGGAATGTGTCAAAAATTTCTAACAAGATATGTGCTAAAATTGGGTGGGAAACCAGAATGGAAAACTCAAATGCAAGTTCTTTATCTCTATGTCAATATCTTGGTGAATATAGTTGGGCTTACTAAGAAAAATGTGGGACAGGATTAGAGCAGTAGTCATGAAATTCTAGTGAAAGAAGTGCAGTGATTAGGAGATATTTGATATAAGTATTTTGGTCTCAAGTTGGTTCCAGAACATCAGACCATTTAGAATGGACTAAAACAACATCAGCCATTACAGCAGTGACAGACCTTTCCCTGGGCATGAAGTATACTAATTCCCATTATGGTGACACTTGGGTGAGCAGGGTTTAGAAGCAGATGCTGCTGTCACCCAGTTTGTCTGTGCATCTCACAAGGGGAGATGGGGCATCCTTTTTGCCAGCTATGTCAGCCTGACATTCTTTCAGTGATCTGATTCCCCAACAAGAGGTTAGGATTTAGTTTCTTAAACCAGGAAACCTCAATACTTTCCTGATCCAGGGGTTTAGGTTTCCCCTGAGGTTTTTCTGAACAACCAGTTTGTTTTGGCCTTCAATTAGTCCTGGAATGGCCCTGAACTCCCAGAGATCCTTTGGCTTGGGGATGACCCAGGGTCAGACAAGATCCCACAGGACCATGTCACACTGGAGCAGTTACTCTTGGCTCTTCCCACTACTGGGGAAAAGTGGCATTTTTCATTGTGTTTGTTACATCACTGAATAATTCCAATTCGACATTCCATTCCCCTAGGGTTTCAGAGGAAATTCTATTTGGAGACTTCTTCAAACCTCAGTGAACCAAAGGATTCTATTTTAATGTCTGTAGTGTATCTCTTTTAAGTAGCTGTCAGTGAACCTTACTCAAGTTTAGTACATAATATGATTCCACTTGAAATTTCTAAGAGATATGTCAATGTATATGCATATGTGTGTATGTGCATGTGTGTATGTATGTGTGTGTATGTGTCAGTCAATAAGTAATTGTTAAGCACCTGCTATGTGCCAGGAAGTGTGCTAAGTGCTTGGGAGACAACGAAAAGCAAAAAGGCAGTCCCTATTCTTTTTTTTTTTTTTTTTTTTTTGCTGGGCAATGGAGGTTAAGTGACTTGCCCAGGGTCACACAGCTAGTAAATGTCAAATGTCTGAGGCCAGATTTGAACTCAGGTACTCCTGAATCCAGGGCTGGTGCTTTATCCACTGCGCCACCTAGCCGCCCTGGCAGTCCCTATTCTTAAGAGCTCACGGTCTAAAGGGGGAGACAACATGAAAACAACCATGTGCAAATAAGATCTATTCAGCCTAACATAGAGAGAATCAGCAAACAGAAGGCACTTGTATTAAAGAGGATCAGGAAAAGCTTTTAGTAGAAAGTAAGACTTTAGGGAGGACCTGAAGGAAGCCAGGGAAGCTGGAAGGTGGAGATGAGGGGAGAAAGAATTCCAAGGATGGGGAAAATACCCAGTATCCATAGATGGAGTGGCTTGTTCAAGGATTAGCCAAGAGGCCAATGTCACCTGACTATAGAATACATGGGTGTAGGAGGGAAAGGGAAGTGAAAATAAGGTGTAAGAAGATTACAGTGGGGGGGCAGCTAGGTGGCCCAGTGGATAAAGTACCAGCGCTGGATTCAGGAGAACCTGAGTTCAAATCCGGCCTCAGACACTTGACACTTACTAGCTGTGTGACCCTGGGCAAGTCACTTAACTCTCATTGCCTGGCCAAAACAAAACAAAACAAAACAAAAAGAAGAAGACAAGAGAGGGAGGAGATGCAGGGAGCTTAAGAAGGACTTTGAATGACAAACAGAAGATTGTATATTTGATCCTGGAGGTGAAATGTGTACATATGAACACATGTTTTTGTTAATGTTTGTTAACTTAATACAAAATATGAAAACAATTCAAACTGTGGGTAGATAATTTATCAAGCTGGTCCCCTTCCTTTCCTAGACCTGGGTTCTACTCAATATTTTTTTGCTTTGAGTGGGAGAACAGGAATTATTTTGGGGAGGCTATTCCATGCTACTCCTGTGAAATTCCAAGAACCACTGGATGAAGAAGGAAGTTACAGCTGTTCTCTACACTATTAGTACATTGTATTAAAATCCCAAGTAGGGGCAGCTAGATGGCGCAGTGGATAGAGCACTGGCCCTGGAGTCAGGAGTACCTGAGTTCAAATCCGGCCTCAGACACACTTACTAGCTGTGTGACCCTAGGCAAGTAACTTAACCCCAATTGCCTCACTAAAAAAAAAAAAAATCCCAAGTAGTCCTGAGTTGTTTAAATTCTACAGCTTAAATATGCATGCGAAGGCAACAGAGTCAGGACCCAGGACTTAAAAATATCCCTCCACTTTCAGAATTTGACCTCTTCAAACCTAACAATTACTCTCTATATTACAGTGTTCCAGAATAATTTTCTAAGTGCCTGGAATGAATTATAGGAACAGAATTTACTCTTTTGCCTTACCTGGGAGATCCAATTTTATGCATGGCGACGATTCTCCTTGCCCTACTGGACACTTATAAACATCACCAGTTCTGTTCTTGGGTTGGCCAACCAGTGGAGAACCAATGAGCACCCTGAAAATTAAATAATATGAATCAGTATTTTTAAGTAATAAAGAGTCCTTTATTTCAGTTAGTTCATGTCTACTCCTAAGAATATTAACAACAACCATATTGTTTCACACAGACAAGTTCAGTCAATGGTCAGTGTTCTATAAGCATCTAATTAAGGCAGAGAGTGTTCTCTCAAATGAAAAATGACTTAAAATACCTTCCACACAAAAAAACTTACCCTGAATTTCCATACACATTGAAAGATAATGACAAAAATGTAGGAGAATAAATGAAAAACCATAGTTTTTGACTGATGTTAGGGATTAGTATATATTTTCTTTTTCAATCTTCAACCATGTGGTGTTTTTTAACGTCTCAAAAGTCTTAAATATAACATCTGAGATAATAAATTAACCAGACACTGAAGGAGAAACTACAGGATGCGTGACAATGGACTTGCTTTCAGAATTCATATTATTTATGAGTATGTTCTGCACACGTAGAATTTAAAACTTCATGGGTAAAGCAAGAGATACAAATAGCATGACCAGTATAAACATATAATTGATGATAGCTTACCTTTCTTCATTTGAAAATTAGATATTCATATTCTTTGACAACTTATCTATTAGTTAATTTCTCTTTCCCTTATACATTTGAATCCATTCCCTATGTATTTTGAATATTAGATCTTTATCAGAAAAATTTGCTACAAAGATTTTCCTGTTAACTGTTTTTTTATTCTAACAATTAATTTTGCTACTAGCTAAGATTATTGTTTTGTATTTTTTGTAAATGAAACTGTCCATTTATTATTATTTTTTTATGAATATCTCTGTCTTGCTTGGTTAAGAATTTTCCCTCTAGCCACAGTTGTGAAAGGAATCACTTTCCACTGACTTCTAATTTGTTTATGACATTAACTTTTCTATTTAGGTCATGTTTTCATTTCCAAATGACACTTTAAAGTAATGGAGTTAGGATGAATGGCTCGATTAAATGTTATTGTGGCATATTGCATATAATATGCTGGCCTACATTTGATTTCTCACAGTCTACTTTCAAGTTTTTTTCGCAGTTTTTATTGAAGAATTACTTATTCTAATAGTTGGTGTCCTTGGATTTGCTGACATTATACTACAATGTTAGGTTGCTTCCAGATCTTGTTTACCTATTTGTTCAGTTGATCGACTTTTTAAATTTTTAAACTGGTACCAAACAGTTTTGATTATTTCTTCATTAGAAGATAATATGATATCTCATACACTTTTTTTGTTATTTGCTTTGATATTCTTGAACGTTTTTATTCCTATACATGAATTTTGTCTTATAAATAACCCCTTTGTAGTTTAATTGGTAAGGTACCAAATTTGAAAATTAATTTAGTGAATATAGTCATTTTTATTTGTAAGGAAGAGGGTAGTCCTTGTGTGTATGGCTCAAAGGGAGGCAGAATGGACATCTTTAGATTCTTTTTCCCCAACCCTTCTCCAAAGGAGACTTTTCATTTAGGAAGCTGGGGACAAAGGCTACTCTGCCCTCCTAAGAGATATGGGGTAGTGCTGTAGAAATAGATCTCTGTGTGTGTGTGTATATATATATATATATATATATATATATATATATATACAGACTCTCTTCTTCTAGGTGATATGATCCATTTCCAGCTAAATTTGGATAACTTTGTCATTTTGGCAGAGTAAGGGAAGCCCAGGCTTTATATCCAAGACTTGACCTCTTTCTCACCTAATGTAGTCCCAGAATGAACACACATAACAAATAGTAAAGAAACTCATTTATCCAAATAATAGCAAAATAGAAAAGAGAGATGTTATGCATAGGAGAATATATACCAGGCAATAAAGAGTTAAAGAGCTCTCCCACTATGAGTGAGATAAGTCAGTTAGAATAATATATAGAAAGATTGGTGTTATTTTGTGGGCTTTTTTATAGCCTGCAATTCTATTAAAGTTAATATTTCAGTTAATTTTTATTTGTATCTACAGAGTTCTCTAAGTCAACCATCATATCATCTGCAAATAGCAATAGTTTTATTTCTCATTTACCCATGCTTATTCACTCAAGTCCCTTAACTTATATTAGCCTAATAGCTAGAATTTTTATAAATAATTTATGGTAACATATGGTATTTATAAAATAGCATAATAATATTATATAAAATAATAATGGTAACAGTGGAAAACTTTGTTTTACCCCTGCTTACACTGAAAGGACCTCTAGTGTTTCTCCCTTACAGCTAATGCAAGATTTTGATTTTGGATAAATATTAGGGAACGGTTCGTTATTTCTATACTTTCTTATTTTTTAAAATATATGTAAGTTTTATATTTTGTGAAAAGTCTTTTCTGAACCCATTGATACAATCCTATTTTCATTTTATTATTAATATAACCAATTATTTTTTAATGCTGAACTAACTTTGTATTCTTGGTGTAAATCCAGCTTGGTCATAAATAATAATCTTGTAAATATGTTGTTATAGCCTTTTTGCTAATATTTTATTTAATGTTTTTGTTTTGGTATTCATTAGGCCTACAATTTACTTTATCTTTTTCTAATATGGGCATCAGTACTATACTTGACTCATGAAAGGCATTTGGTGTGATGACTTCTTTATTTTTATTGTTATAGTCTCATACTTATCTTCTCATCATTTTTTTTTTCTTTCTTCTAATTTGAGTTTACCTTGATCCTTTTGCCAATTGGTTGATCCAACTGTACATGGGAGAACCAAGTCTGAAATGACTTCTTTATTATTCCTTGTCTATTAAAATTTAATCAAGTTTGTTTTTTAATGTTTGAGGATTACCATTCAGGTACTACTTGGCTTTTTCTGAAGAATATGTTTATCTTGTACAGGAACAGGCTTTCTGTATATCTTTGATCTCCTTAATTTCTTGATTTTGAACCAAATTTTCCTGTGTAGTTTTCACTGTTCTCCCATTCCCACTTTCACACTGAAATCACCATGCGTGGACTTTTGGGGGGTATCTTGCAAAATTTATCTACTCTAACTACTGTAAAAGATTTTTCAATCTAAGACCACAATTACCTTCATGTTGCTCTATTTGTTTAACTTCCTCCTGCATGGCTAACTTGTCAGGTATTCCTTAAAACAATGTTTCTTATTGATTTCGGGATCATGATGAACCCAATTCTTCCAATTGAAAGAAGGACAATATTAAACATTTAGCATTTATTAAGCACTCCCTTATAAGCACTTGAGGTGTAAATAAAAAGTAAGGATAGTCCTTTCCCTGAAGGAGCTTATATTCTTTGACAGGAAGTCTTTCTCAATCTCTTTTAATTCTAGTGTCTTCCCTCTGTTGTCACCAATGATGAGCTCCAATTTATCCTGCATGTAGCTTATTTATACATATTTCTTTACAGGTTGTCTCCCCTCCTCAGGCTCCTCAAGGGCAATGACTTGCTTTTCTTTGTATCCTCAGCATCTGGGATGGTGCCTCCCACATGGAAAGTGCTTAACAATGTTTAACTGATATTCTAATGGGGGAAACAATACATAAAGAATGGTGGCCAAGGAGGATGATTTTGACTTGAAGTTATTGGAATGGTAAGTGTTTCTTTGGAGAATACACCTTTTCCAGTAGTAATTCTAGTTTTGATTTAATCATAGTTCCAGAACTGGAAAGTGGGAGGATGAGAGAGTAGGGTGGATGGTATGAGAAAATGAGTCAGGAATAAAGTGAATCATTACTAGATCCACCCTAAATATAGTGGGGTCATATGAGACACTGACAAATTAGGACACCAATTCTTTTATCCATCTCTCTGAGGTGAACCTATAAAGCTTTCTTCCATTTAGATGTCCTTTCTTTTCTTCTGTTTTCATTTTTAGAAAAACAAAAAATCAATATGGATGTGCTTCAGCTCCTCAATAGACTTAGATTTAGAGCTGGAAGAGACTTTAGGGATCATTGAGTCTAATCCTGCTGTTTTATAGAGAAGAATTTATAGACATAGAAAGGGGATCAAGAGGTACCATATGATAGAACTGAGATTTGAACCCAGTGTTTCAACTTTTTGTTTGTTTGAGACAATCGGGGTAAAGTGACTTGTCCAGGGTCACTACGGGCAACAATCTAACACTAACAGCATCAGAAGTTAAATTAATATTTCTAAATAATCTTAAAACTAAGTGATTCTTACTCCCTTTCCCCACCATTCCATTACTTTCACAATGGAAGGAGAAGGGCCCCACACATGACAGAGAGCCCTTATGTGTCTACATAATTGGTTATTACTGGCAAAGAAAATCTCTGCTGGTCAAACATCTTGCGGGGAGCCTCTCTATACTTAGCTCTTGTATGACAGGCCTATAGTCTGTCACCAGCCCTATAATCAAAGCCTTTCTAACATCATAGAACCTGACAGAATTTAAACTTTTTTGTTACAGCTTTTGAGAATTCAAGGTCAGCATGCAATTGCAGCAAGGCTTTTGTGGTGGAAAATCTCTAGTTTGGTTCAAAAAAAATCGTGCCTAAGTACAGGATGTGAAAGCAGATTTAATGGCAGTTCATATGAAAAAGCTTTGGGAACTTAATTTCACCACAAATATAATATGGGTAAATAGTGTGGTATGGTTGCAAAAAATGGTAGTGCCACCCTAGAGAACACCAGTAGAACAATAGCATATGTGTGTGTATATATATACACACATACATATGTATATATACATATATACATATATGTGTGTATATATATGTAAATACATTTGTGTGTGTATGTACACACACACACACACACACACATCTATCTCAGGAGTTCTTAACCTTTTTGTATGTCATGGACTCTGGCAGTCTGATGAAGCCTATAGGACCTTTTCTGAATAATGCTGTTAAATAATTGAAAGAAATGTTCAATTTCACTTAGAGATTAGCGAAAATAAAGATGTGATTTTTCCCCCCCATCCAAGTTCTCAGACCCTCTGAAAGCTATCCATGGATTCCGTGTAGATTAAGAACCCCTGACCTAGAATTAAGTCCTAGGGGGAGAAATGTGCTATCAAGGAATGAACAAGGCATCTGGAGTCAGAGAATTTGGATTTGAATGGTTGTTCCGCGACCCAGTAGTTGTGGTTTTGATCTTCCAGGTTTGGACTTCAGAGCTCTAAAGGGAGAAGCTTTTGAGGTTTCCTTAGAATGCTGTTGGACTAGATAATCTCTAAGGACTATTCCAGTTCTAAACACTGGCATGCTGGGGTTAGGGTTCAGCTGACATGCCCTCATACAGTCCCTAGGAAATGCAGTAGATAAATGGAGAAGTAGATACAAAATAATCTGAGGAGGGATTGAGCTCTATTAACCAGGGAGATTTGGAAAAGCAAAGTATAAGAGGTGACACTTAAATAGAGGTGAGGTTCTAAGAGGCAGATGTATGGAAAGAAAAGATTCCACACTGGAAGGGTCAGCCTGTACAAAGGCATGGAGGTAGGAGACAGAATGGGACACACTAAGACTATCTTGGAACCTAGACTATGTGAGGAGAGGTCTCGTGAAACAAATCCAGAAAAACAGGTTGGAGCTAGACATTGTAGATCTTTAAATGCTGGACTGAGAACTCTGTATTTTATCCTAGAACCTACAGGGAGACAGTAAAGCTTCTTGAGAGGAATGACACAGTCAGACCCATGCTGTAGGTTGTTGGAGTATTGTCTTTTTTGTTTTGTTTTGTTTTGTTTTGTGGCAGTGGGGGTTAAATGACTTCCCCAGGGCCATATAGCTCTAGTAAGTGTCAAGTGTCTGAGGCCATATTTGAACTCAGGTCCTCCTGAATCCAGGGCTGGTGCTTTATCCACTGTGCCACCTAGCTGCCTCTAGAATATTGTCTTAAAGAAAAAAAAAATTTCATTGAAAACTTTGCCTTGGAGTGTTCATGAGTATAAACAGAAAGACCATGATAAAGGCCTAATTTCATATATACCAACTTCTATTGCAAAGATAAAGGAGTAAAGAAATTATATAAAGAAATTAGCTAAATCCTCCAAAGGAACTCAATATTCAATTTCATTTTTAATTCCACAAGTATTTATTAATCAATGATTGGATCACCAATGTATTAAATGTGTACTATGTACTAGGTTTCAGGAGTAGGAAGAAAAAAATTAACATATCTTCCCTCAAAGAGTTTACATTCCACTTGACGGATACAACATTTACACATTTAAATAAATGAAAGGTAAGTTGAAGAGGGGAAGAGGGGCACATGAGCTGGGCCTGAAGGAGGCTAAGGATTCTAGGACATGAGATGAGTAGTAAGCTCAAGCCAGAGAAGACAGATGGTATGTAAAAAAGGCACAAAGACAAGAGGTCAAATGTCAAATTCAGGGACTAGAAAGTAAAGCAGTTTAGCTAGAATCTTTTAGGTATGAAGGGAACTGATATGAAAGGAGACTTGAAAGAAGGCTGGAACCATACATTAAAAGCCAGTTGAGGGGGATCTAACCTTAGTCAGTACTTAAAGACTTTAATATGAAAGTAAGCACAGAGGAGCAACCTAACATTGTGTGTCACACATAGTAAGTGCTTTGTAAATGTTTGATTACTTGGTTTGATATGTTCAAAGAGCTGCTCATCACAGCCTTGTCCATTTGCTAGCTTTCTCTGGCATGATGTTCTACACTTGAATTCTTTAATATTTTCTAATCTCTCCTCTATCTTTTCTGCTTTTGCATCTGTAGGTAAAGTTTCTCACTACCCAGGTGTTAAACCTCTTATACCTTAATACATAAATGCATAAGCATTGACCAGTAGCTCTTACAGAAAAGGAGTGAACACAGAAGCCCTACAAACAGCAGGACCATAGAATACGGGTAGAAATGAGTCAAAGAAATGACAATTTGCCAAAGGAGGAATTTAAACTTCAAAGAAAACATCAAAAGCAATGCAAAATAAACACCATATTAAAACTGGTAAAAGATTTGACCCAGTTTAAAAAAAAAATCTCTTACTAGCTGGGTGAACCTGGGCAAGTACCTTAACCCTCATTGCCCCGCAAAGAAAATCAAACCAAACCAAAACAAACAAACAAAACTTCCCCCTTGTTAAAATGTGTGTGTGTGATTTGTTTTGTTTTTTAAGTACACAAACACAATTACTTTACAATGACAGCCAACCTGAGGGAAGTTAGACCTGTTCTTTAAAAACATTGTCTTCTTTTCCTGGATACTTCTACAGGAGAATGAATTCCTCTAGAGTTGCATAGTCAAGCCAAGTTGGTATTTATTAAACACCTACTACTTGCCAGCTTGGGCAGCTAGGTGGTGCAATGGATATACCATTGGACCTACAGACAGGAAGACCTGAGTTCAAATCTGACTTCAGACACTTACTACCTGTGTGACCCTGGTCAAATAACTTAAACCTCTTTGCCTCCGTTTCTCATCTACAAAATGAGCTGGACAAGGAAATGGCAAACCACTCCAGTATCTTTGCCAACAAAACCCCAAATGGGGTCATGCAGAGTTAGTCAGATGTGACTGAAATAACAACAATAACAACAACATAGGCCAGGTGCTGTGTTAAATGCTGAGGATGCATACAAGGATAAAAAAAGGTCCCTGCCTTCAAGGAGTTCAAGTCTAATAGGTGAGAAAACATGTGAACAACTAAACACAAACAAGAAATAGGAGAGGTAGATTGGGGCCAATCTCAGAGGGAAGGTCATAAGATTAAGGAGGCCTGGTAAAGGCTTCATGCTGAAGGTGGGAATCCTTAGCATAAGAACTGAATCCAGTTAAACAAACGGATAAAAATTGACTCAGAAGATTCAGGGATTTAATCAGATAAACAACTCCACTTTCCCCCTTTTTTGTTAGTGTAAACACCTGCTTCTTTATAGCTTTACAAATAAACTCTCTAGCTACAACATGGAAGAAAACCATCATTAGGAGGGTCCCTACATGTACTACCATTCTCATATTTTGGTCCCCTCTCCTTCTTCACTGGGTTGCCCAATAACAAAGAAGAGAAGAGTGTGCAGGAAGAGAGGTGATCTTTTGATCAAGAGGGAGGTGCATGGACAAGTCATGGACTCAGAGAGAAAGAAGATGGTGAGTTTGGCTTCCGTATCTGGTCTTTCTTTTAAAGCCATTCTACTAACGACAAACTAGTTACAGAGAGAAGCAGACGAAGGGGTCTTTCCAGGAACAGGACACAGTAAATCAATCAACAAACATTTATTAGGTACTTAATATGTCCCAGGCATTGGATCAGGTGTCAAGGACACAAAACCAAAAATGAATCAGTCCCTGCTTTTAAGGGAGGAAAAGCACCGGCAGCAGGAATGCCTGCATTCTCACAAGTCAATATCCCTGGCACCTCAAGGAGAAGAGAAAGAATTCCTTAGTCCTTGTAGTGATTTTGCTTGGATATTGAGTTAAGCACCAGTTAGAAACTGTTAGCTATTGTTATTTTTAATTTAATTTAATTTATTATTATTATTATTATTATTTTTGTGGGGCAATGAGGGTTAAGTGAACTTGCCCAGAGTCATACAGCTAGTATGTCTGAGACTGGATTTGAACTCAGGTCCTCCTGAATCCAGGGCCAATGCTTTATCCACTGCGCTACATAGCTGCTCCCTATTTTATTTTTTTCAATGAACAAAAATATTGCTTTCTTTCTCTCTCATCCACTCCCATCAAAAACAAAAAAAGAAAACAAACAAAACCCTTGTAATAAATATTCAGCATCAAGTAAAATAAATTCCTTCATTGGCTTTGTTTAAAAAAAAAAAGTCTCATTCTATACCCTGAGACATTAAGGCTTTCAAGGTTTTTGTTTTCAGTGTTGTTGATGTGTGAATTTTTTTCCTTAGTCTGCTCTCTTCACTCAACATCCGTTTATTGTAGAGTTCTCAAGATTCACTGAAACTGTCCTTTTTTGTCATTTTACATGGCACAATAGTAAGTAATCCATTATGTTACATTATTTGTCCAGCTATTTCCCAAGTGATGGTCATCCACTTAGTTTCCACTTCTTTGCCACCACACAAAGAGTTGCTATCCATGTTTTTGTTCATAGGGTTCTTTTTCTCTTTTCTTTGATTTTTTGAGGGGTATAGGTCTACTAGTGGAATTGCTGGATCAAAGGGTTTGCAGTTTAACAACTTATTCTGAGGTATAATTCCAAGCTTTCTGGAATGGCTGGACTAGTTCATTGCTCCATTAACAGTGCATTAAATGCCAATTTTTCAAGAGCCCTCAACAGTTGTCATTTTCCATTTTTGTCAGCTTTGCTAATCTGATGGTATGAGGCGGAAATTTGAATTTCCTTATTTTTATTCTGCGTGAATCTTTGTTTCAAGTAGTTTCTTGTAAAGAACATATTGTTGTATTCTACTTTCTTTTCTTTTTTTTTTTTTTGTACTCTACTTTCTAATCCATTTTGCTTTCCTCTTATGTTTTATGGGTAAGTTTATAGTATTCACAATCCCAGTTAGGTTAGATAATTGTATATCTCCCTCCATCCTATTCCCATAGGGAACTATTTCAAGGGAACTTTATTAAATATAATTTTTATTGTATTATAGTGAGTAAATGATGTGTTTAATATTTTTCCTTTTTTACATTTTTGGGGAGGTCTTTATGCCCCAATACTTGGACAATTTTTCCAAAGTTGCTATACTCAGTGTAGAAGTACATGTTCCTTACTATTGTTGTTGCTGTTCAGTCATTTTAGTCATATCTGACCTTTGTGACCCCATTTGGTGTTTTCTTGAGAAAGATACTGGAATGGTTTGACATTTCTTTCTCCAGTAGATCTATTTTGTTAGGCAATCAGAGGTCACACAAATAGAAAGTATCTGAACCTGTATTTGAACTCAGATCTTCCTGAGTCCAGGCCCAGTGCTCTATCTACTGAACCTCTGGCTGCCTCAAAGTTCCTTACTGTTCTTATTCGGTTATCACAAAAGATGTATTATCTCTAATTTTTATAAAATTCTAATCAAATCCACAATTTGTTTCTTTTTTATCTTTATCTAGATCTGTTAGAGGTGAATGGAACCCCCCACCCCCACTCCCATTGTAGTTTACAATTTCTCCTTCCAATTCCATTAGCTTTTCTTTTGTCAGATACCATAAACTGAGGCAAATACTCTCTTAATGGAATTTAGATCTCTCTTTCCTCAAAACACAAAGGCCAGTTCTCAAGATTTAAATCTCCTTCTTCCTAAAAGGGAAAGAAACCAGAGAAAGATAATGCTTGTGAAAATTAAAGAAAGGTTTTATTAAGCAGAGAAGAAAAATTAACATGATCGTAGGTACTATCCACCCTATTGATGAATAGGATGCTACGTAACAGATTGCAGGAGTTTACATACAGTTTAAAACAAAGGCAGGTAAGGAATTTGGGCAGAAGGATGAACTATATTAAAATGAAAGGCTATACCAGATCACCTCCAGCCATGGGCTATAGATTCAAAGAATGTATAACCTTTTGAATAGGTGGGCTGAGTGACCCCTTCTTGGAGAGAGAAGCCTTCCGATCTAGACAAAGGGATCTGTTTCTACCCAAGCTTAAGTAGAACACAATGAGCTTCCCCACTTTAAATTCTTTACAAGGTTGGGATGACCAAGATTGAGAGGAAGTTAGTTTAATTTTATCAAAAGAAGGAAAAAATTGGAGAAATGGGGAGCCAGGAAGAAAATCAAGACTTTCAAAGAAGGGGGAAAACTGAATCTTCCCAAGATAATAGTTATTAAATATAATTTCTCACAATACTATGCTATTTTGTGCATGTATATTAAGTATTGACATCTATTGTGACTTTAAGCATAACATAATTTTCCTGCTTATCTCTCTTTTTATTCACATCTATATTTACTGTAGACATTTGAAATCAAGGGTGAGACCTCTGCTTTCTTGAGTTCAGTTGAAGCACAATAGATTTTGCTTTAGCCTTTCATTTTAATTCTTTATGAATATTTATGTTTCAAGTATCTTTATTGTAAACAACCTATTGTTGGGGTAGATATTTAGGAGCAGATGAGACTTTGGAAAGAGGCAGTTGGGGCTCAGTGGATAGACTATTGGGCCAAGAGTCAGGAAGACCTGAGGTCAAATCTGGCCTCAGACACTTACTAGCTGTGTAACCCTGGGCAACTCACTTAACCTCCGTTTGCTTTTAATTCATTGGAGAAGGAACTGGTAAACCTCTTTAATATTTTTGCCAAGAAAACCCCATGGTTTTGGTGGACTATGGTCTATGGAGTCATGAAGAGTTGAACTAGACTGAACAACAAAAGACTTTGGAAGGCCTCTCAAATTAAGCAGCATATGCTTGTGCAGCCACTAATCCATATTGCTAGAAACTAACCTACTCCCATTCAACAAAAAAAGGAGCTGACCCTGGACCCCACCCACCCTGCTGGTTTTGCTCTCCACCCTAGAAAATGAATAATCATAATCCTGAATGAGAATGGGATGAACTGACCCTTAAGTAAATCAAGTGAACAACCACCATGAGTCTGGTACTGACTTGTGCTAAGTGGAAAAATTTAGAATGGATTAGGAAACAGAATACAACAATAAATTGCTTATAATAAACACACTGAGAGGTTAAAGGAAAATCTATTGTGTTTCAACTAAACTATATTATAACTCTAACCAGTGAGTTAAATAACTTCCTGGGAAATCCACTATAAAAATGGACACAGGTTACCTGAGAGAGTAGAGGAATTCAGGAAGAGAAAATACGCATTACCATTCATAAATTTACCAGATTGATCAGTTTTTCTTGGAATAAAGCAGGATTTCTGAGCATAGGATACAGACCCACTTGCTTTTTGTTTTGTTTTGTTTTGTTTTGGTGAGACAATTGGGGTTAAGTGACTTGCCCAGAGTCACACAGCTAGTAATTGTTAAGTGTCAGAGGCCAGATTTGAACTTAGGTCCTCCTGAATCCAGGGCTGGTGCTCTATCCACTAAACCACCTAGCTGCCCCCAGACGCACTTGGTTTTGATGGAGGGGGTTAAGGAAAAGTCTCAGGGCATGGGTAATTGCTTGAAGTTGACAGGACCGATGTTGGCTGAAGGAGGTCTTAGGAAGTATGTGGTCAGACACAAGAACATTGAGTTATCTAAAGGGAAAAGAGAGGAAAGCCCAAGACAAGCCTCACCTACTTCAACGTTTTCTCAAGGTTCAACTCTGCTAATTATTACCTCTGGATTAAAGGGACCTGGATGATGCAGAGCACATTATATCTTCTATTTAAAGTAATAATTACTTAAATTTTATTGTTTCAAAATCTTCCTGAGCTGCATATTGAGTGCTCTGAATTCTTTAGCTCTTGGTAAACACAATAAAAAATGGCTGACCCTAATCAAAAGTAGAATGTGTTCTGCTTCCAAGAGACCATATGATTTTGGAGTCAGATATGGAGGCTACACAGTGAAATGCTGGAAACTATACAGCTAAGTGTTCCCTTTCTAATCCCTTTCATTTTTTTCAAAATGACAGGGACAAGTGACTCTCTCGACCTTACAGATTATAATTTTTTTTTAAATTAATCTTTAGGCGAACCACAGTGGTTTTAGCTGAAGAAATATACACTCACAGACGCATAATTAGCTATCAGTGTGTTAGATATTCACTAAGTGACTGAATTAGGAAGTGCAATGTGCCTTGAAGATGCAGAGGGAATTGAATCAGGACTCAAAGGATCTATGTTCAAATCTTTTCTCTGTCTCTAGCTAATTGTGCGACCTTGGGTGTGAGAAATGGGAACTTGTCTCCTCTCAATGTGGATATAACAGTCAGTCATACTTCCCCCTGACCTGTTTGTAGGACAAAGGTCTCAGATCCCCTCCTCCCCCTCAGGTTAGCAAGGTCACATGGTTCAAGGAGCCCTGGTCTCAATAAGGTCTGCTCCAGAGTTGTGTCCATATAAGGAAGTATAAAATCCACTCCTGATTTATGCCCATAAAAGGAAGAGGGGTGGGAATACCAGGTTAAGATTAGCTAGTTTTTGCGAGCAGATTATAACCCCACCAGTGATGAAAAAGGGGAAGGTCCATTCGAGTTAGGGACTAGGGTATAAAACAGGGCCTGTGAGCCCCCTTTCTGGGCACCCACTAGCTGCACAATAGGGTGCCTCCTTCTCATGAGAAGAAAATAAAGCCTTTGTCACTTCGCTGCTGAGTTCCTGAGAATTATTGAGAAGAGGATGGATTTTTCCCTCACATTGGGCAAGTCAAGAGGTCTTGGTTTCTTCAACTGTAGAAATGAGGGGATCACACTAAATGACCCCTGAGGTCCCTCAAAGAGGCATCAGAGAGATTTGGGGATTTAGATTTAGATCTTGCCCAAATCACACAACAAGATCATAGATTTAGAGCTAAAATGAACCTCTGGGGTCATCTAATCCAGGTTAAATAACTTGCTCAAAGTTATACCACAAGTAAGAGGTAGAGCCCAGGTATATACTAGGTGACCTGACCTCTGGATAGATCAGGATAATTTTTATAGGTGAAGAAACTGAGGTCCAGAAAGAGTGACTCATCCTAGTAAGAGGCAGAGGCAGGATTAGAACCTGGGTCCTGTGGCTCTTTACCCAAGACTCTTTCCATTGCAGCATGATAGTGCTAAATTATTATCGTGGCTTTTAAAAATTATAATTTTTTATTTCTGCTCTCCCCCACCAATTACATGTTACAACAATTTTTAACCTTTTTAAAAAAAAAGTTTTGAGTTCCAAATTCTATCTTTCCCTATTGTGGTCATTTAACATTAATTGAGGAAGTAAGTCATTAGCATTGTGCCAAACAGACCCTTGAAAAAAGCTTCCCAGAAAACAAATGTCCCTTTAGGTCATTTTGATTCTTTTCTAGTTTTATAAACATTTATATCATATTTTAAAATGTTTCTGCACTTTTTTTGGTTATAAACCCTGTTTGCTGCTACTATGCATGTGCACCCTGGCTTGGAAATAGAGAGGGAAAAGGGAAGTTTTTTTCAGTTACCTATGACAGAGGTGTCAAACACACAATATTCCTCAGTGGGCCCTGAATCAGATTAAAATGTAATTGGGAAATATTTAATAAAATAAAAAAAATATAATAAAATGTAGATAACTATTATTTTTTTCAACCATCCAATCCCAAACCTTTGGTGTCACAGCAGTTTAAGGTCACAGATTTAGAGTTAGAAGTTGTAAGGGGATTTAGAGATTGATTAGTTCAATCTCTTTAGTTTACAGGTGAGGCCCCATTTCAGGTCCCTTGGGTCATTCAGGTATTAAGTGAAAGAGTCAGCCTTCAAATTCAGGTCCCCTGAATACAACTCCAGAACTCTTGCCATCATTCCGCCTTCTCTGTGCAGACCTTCTCTCAGGGTGGTACTAAGAGAGTGCTTAGTACAGTCCAGGCTCTAGAATCCAGAGACTACCAGCCCCAGTATGGGTGAAGAAGCATCTGAGAGGGACAAGGGAAGAGGAACAAGTTCCAATTATAGAATTGTGGTGGAGAAGAAGGTCGGAGCCTGGTACTTTTAGAAGCACATTGAGGGGCAGCTAGGTGGTGCAGTGGATAGAGCACCGGCCCTGGAGTCAGGAGTACCTGAGTTCAAATCCGGCACTTAACACTTAGTAACTGTGTGACCCTGGGCAAGTCACTTAACCCCAACTGCCTCACTAAAAAACAAAGAAGAAGAAGAAGAAGAAGCACATTGAGACAGTCTTGGATAAGCATAGGTAAACAGGTCAAACTTTAGGTCTCTGGGTACTGTATTTCCATTCCTAATGATAACAACCAACATTTATGTAGTGATTTAACTCCAGTAGTTTCCAATCACTTCCAGGATCAAATACAAAAATCTTCTGTTTGGTGTTCAAAGTCCTTCCTTACCTAACCCCCTCAAAACAACAACAACAACAACAAAAACAAAAACAAACAAAAAATTTCCCCAACTCCCTCAAAGCAAAAACCTTTCTAGTCTTCTAACATCTTACACTCTACCACATACTCTGTGATACAGTAGCACTAGCCTCTTTGCTGTTCCTTGAACAAGATATGCCATCTCTGAACTCTGGGAATTTTCACTGGCTACCTATGCCTGGAATGCTCTTCCTCTCCATTTCCTTCTCCTGGCTTCCCTGGCTTCCTTCAAGTTCCAGTGAAAATCCCATCTTTTCCAGGAAGTCCTCCCCAATTCCCCTTAATTATAACGTCTTCTCTCTTGATTATTTCCTAGCTCCAAGCCCACCACTCTATCAACCTCAACAGCCAGAAAACTGATTTTAGTGAGGTGACAACAGTCTTGGGGAAATCGAGGAGTGAAAGCCAAAGTGTGAGCAGAAGCCTATCTCTAGTAAAGCCAGTGGGATTGGAGCAGGGGCAGGAACAAGTAGGTTTATTTCTGATGAGGTGTCTGTTTGTGCCCTTCTTCCCTCCTGACAAACCGCACTTTTATCCTTTACCTCTGAGCTATTAAGTCCTGTCACTTCTTCTAGATTTCTCTTGAGTTTTCCTCTTCTTTTCCATACCTATTTACCTGGTGTATGCCTTGAATTTCAGGCATAATACTATTCAAGAAACATTTATTAAATGCTTACTATTGGCCAGATGGTGTGCAGGAGAAAAGAGCTATTCTAGCCAAAAGGAAAAAATGAGATGCCGGGGGGAGAGTCCAACAACCTAAAAAGTAGTGTCAAAAGCTGCAGGAAAGGGGGAGAACTGAGAACATTTAAATTTTATACACAGCATGGCTTCTCTGCCACCAATATGGCAAGCCATTGTCTCTCTTAGCCTCTGACTCTCTGCACCCCTCTCATGCCGTCTTCCCTGGCCTCTGAGAACATATGCTTACTGAAGGCAAGGACTGTATTTGTATTCCCTCAAAGCCTAAAACAGTAACTGGCACATAGTAGGCATTTAGATGCTTTTTCAATTATTCATATCTTCATTCAAGAAAACATTAGGGAAAATGTATGCCCTTCTTCAATGTGCGGGACATACTTCTGCTATATCACTAGCATTTAGGGTGGGTGAAGATGCAAAAATGTCTTCCATATTTAGAACTCAGGTCCTCATCCTCTTCCTATGTTCTGACAGTCTGTCACCTACTATGCTAATCAAGGTTAAAGTCCATAGTGCAATAGATAAGCACTTTGTGGCCCTTCTGCTATCTGAGAGCATAATGGCAGATTAATGGAACTCTTTTATGCAAATATATGTTACTGCCTCTGCATTGTTTATTATTGTCATTACCTGAGGAAAAGGTATGCTTAGGTTGGGTATTCAAACTGAAGTATAGTTCAATAAAACTCCTTCCCTTTTCTCTACAAAACCCCATGCTTTGTATTAACTATATTGAATCCGAATCAATGGAATGCTTACACATCCATTTTATGCCTGGTATATGTTATTTGTTCAAAAAGTCAAGAAACCACTGGAGAAACACACACACATGCACACACACACGAGTGCGCACGTGCTCATAATAAATCCTAACAGAGCCAGGTTCTTATTCCTAGTGCTATCTTTCTAAATTAGGAAACATTTAGAGCCAAACCTAAGAGATGAACAAAGGATTCCATGGATGCAAGGAGGGTAATTATGGAAGGTATGTTCATGCTTTTGAGAGGCAGCAGGCAGGGACAGTGGACTGAAGTGGAAGTCAGGAAGAACAAGGTTTAAGTTCAGGGTTTAAGAGGCTGTGGGACCCTGGGCAAGTAACTTTATCTCTCAGTGCAGACTGCAACTCTCTGAGACTATTAGTTACCAAGCAGTAGCTAATTTGCATCGGTAGAGAGTTTCCTCTTTGGGAGTTCCAGTAATCAATGAAATCAGAAATCAGTTTAAAAATTAGCTGTTTTAAACCATGTTTTTACTCGGGCCCTCACATTCTCATTCACATTCAAACACAAGAACAACTGTAGAACTCCTGAGGCCACTCACCTGAGGTCTTCCCTTCCTTGGCAACCCTGGTCATCATATTCAATGATTTCAGCCACCATCTCATAAGCTAACACCCCCCTCTCCCCAACACACACACACACACACACACACACACACACACACACATATACACATCCATATACATATACATACACACACACATGCAGAGTTTCTCTAATTCTTTAACACCACTGACATCTTTCTGTCCCTCTCCTACTTCAGTCATACATCAACATACTCACACTTTCAACTTCATTTTCTCTTTTTTTGTGGGGGAGGCATATTTTATTTTATTTTTTAATAATAATAAACATTTTTATTTAAAGTTTTGAGTTTCAAATTCTATCCCTCCTCCTTCCCTGAGGCAATAAGCAATTCAGATACAGGCTATACATGTGAAATCATGTAAAACATTACCATATTAGTCATTTTTGTATAAGAAAATACAAAAAAAAGGAAAGAAAATGAAAATAGCATGCTTCAGTCTGTGTTCAATCAATATAATTCTTTGGAACTAGATAGTATGCTTCATCGTTAGTCCTTTGGAATTATCTTGGATTATTGTATTGCTGAAAATACTTAAGTCATTCACAGTTCTTCATCAAACAGTATTGCTGCCACTGTGCACGACGTTTTCCTGGTTCTGCTCACTTCACTATACAAGTCTTTCCAGGCCTTTCTGAAATCATCCTGCTTGTCATTTCTTAAAGCACAATGATATTCCATCACCATCATATACCACAGCTCGTTTAATGGTTCCCCAATTGATGGGCATGACTTTGATTTCCAATTCTTAGCCACCACAAAAGGAGCTGCTACAAATATTTTTGTACAGATAGGTCTTTTTCTCTTGTCTGGATAGTGAGACCTAGCAGTCTCACTATCTTTCAAAATCATGGTCAAAAGTCTGAAACTTGACATTTTGATTCTGACCACAACCTCTGTTCTTCCACCTCACTCATTCTCTCATTCACACTAAACTACTCTTTACCCTTGCCATGACTTTGGCCCCTTCATAGAAAGTAGCATGCTATATAGTGTAGTAATATACAAAGTTGGGGCACATCCTAACCCCAAGGGGATCAGGGTCTGATTTTAAAAAGTGATTCCCATAGGCACAAATCACACTGCCAGGAAAAATTTAGAAAATTTTGTCAAATATATTATAGAGAGACTAACTTAATTAACCCTGTATCTCTTCTTTATATCACTTCACACAGCACAGCAGGAACTTAATAAATATTTGTTAAATGTCAAAACTCTCCCCACAGCAGCTTAATTGCTAACGGTTTTAGTCAGGGGCCTTTGAGGAAAAGCCAGGCTACAACTGAAATCACTGACCACATCCTTTAAGGCCTATTGCCAGGAATTTTTTTTTTTTAAACTTTAAATCTATCTCTCCACAACAGAATTTATTAGAAAGTAAATTCAGCTGAGAAATGGTTCATTCCAAAACAGTGCATTTTAAAAGCAGGAAACAGTACAATTTCAGTGAAAGATCTTTTAAAAAGTTAATAAATAAATTCCAAAACAGAAAACAATAGCCCACAGACTTACCATTTGCCTTCTTCATTTTCATATTGTTGAACTGTATATCCAAACATGTCCTCCACTGGGCCACTGAAGGTCATTGCATTTTTCACATCCACATTGAAGGATACACAGAAGCCCAAGACCACTTTAAGAAGAAAAATGAAAGATTCAATGACAAAATGAGCAATGAACTCCTCTCCTGTTTTGAATTAAAGATAGTGTTCTTGTGGTTGCAACTGAAAACATTGCTCTTGTTAGAAAGGGCAATTTTGACACTTAACATCTGAGAACTCCAAGAAAGGCAATCCACATGAACTTGGCTTTGGCTCTCTTTTATATTGACCCATAGTCAATGCAAAGCTTTTTACTGAATACAAATGAAGGATTCATATTCTAAGTAGAAACCATAGTAGCTTGGCATCTATAGCATTACCAGGCCTAAAGATTGTAAAAGATATGAGAACTAGCTGGTGGAAGCTCATATGACCTTGAGAATGAAACAATGTGTAGGAGATTAATTTTGCACTGGGGACTCCTCCAACAAATTATGGCCACAAATGGAATGTAAATAGCCAGCTTTTCCCATTTCAAGTACATCATATGCAAGAATATTGTCTTCCAGAGTTTTAAGCAAGAAAGAGAGCTTTCCATCTGCTCTTCTGGGAGGGGAAGGTTGCTACTTGCTCCCAGTCCCATGTGAACTAATGGGAGATTTCTTCAAGAAGGTCTATGCTTTTCTTACCTTCCGCTTTCTAGATGGAACAATTAGACTTTGCAGGTAGTACTTAGTACTAGGTAATTACTAGGAAATTAGTAAAGATAAATAGAAATTGTGAGCTGCCCTGGGGTTCATGACAAAGAAACCCTATGGAGGTCTCATAATGAGTGAGATACTTTGGGTTCCAGAGTAATTCCCATGATTGTGATTGTATCCAAATAGAAACAGCCTTATATTGACTTTCTGCTCTTTTCTCAATGTTCTACGTCATAAAAGCAACATTTTTTTTTTGTTTTTGGGGGGGTTTTTTTGGTATAAAAGCAACATTTTAAAATTCTTTTTTTTTTAAAGTAGCTATTGCATTTTGCTTTCTCAAAGAGTACTGGTTTGGTTGTTGTGTTTTTGTTTATTTGTTTGTTTCTGAGAAAAAGTACCATTTAAGGAATTGGAAAGTTATATATTTTCATAGGTTTTTATCCTCAGAATTTAGCACATTGCATTGTGTATAGTAAGTAAGTATGTAATAGAAGGGACATTGCATTGTCTCTCCCATTCTTGAGTGGCTCCTCCCTTTCCTCCCCCACCCCACCCTATCTCACCCAAGCTCTGGCAAAACCAACCCTGACAGTCTTTTTCCAATTGTTAAAGATGTCTAAAGAAAGGGTTTCAAGAGCTGATTAACCCATGTAGCTTGTAAGTTCTTCCTTAAATGGAATTTGAAGTAAAATTATTGTGATTAATTATTATAAAAAGCAACTAACATTTATTAGATGCTTGTACAAGATTTTACATAATATAGAGATATTGTTAACCAGAAAAAGAAAACAACACATATACACTTAGCCATTCATATCCTTCACTGAGCCTGGATTGATTACATGTACATAGCTAGAACATCCTTATCCTCTGTCTTCCTTGTTTATATGACTTTGTGGGGGGGGCAGGGCAATGAGGGTTAAGTGACTTGCCCAGGGTCACGCAGGTAGTAAGTGTCAAGTATCTGAGGCTGGATTTGAACTCAGGTCCTCTGCTCTATCCACTATGTCACCTAGCTGCCCCCTTATATGACTTTTATATCTCTAAAAACAGCGTTCATATGCAAGTTATTTTCACATTTCTTTATCATCTTCTAGACTCTTAGTTTCACCAAAAGCATCAACTATTATCATTCATTTTGTTTTCCTTCTCAGTATCTGGAACACAGTCAATGTTCAGAAAATATTAACTGAATGGATGAATGAGCAAACACAGGCAGAGGGATGTGTCAATTGCAGGTAGAGTGTCATCATCTTAGTTCTGCCTATTCAGGAAATTCCTTACAGAGGAGATGAGTTTAGAGTTAGGTTTTAAGAGAAAGAAGGAAAGTGGATTCGGCAGGTGAGAAAAAAAAATGCTCTTCTAAGTATTTGGGAGTGTCTGTAAACAGTAAAGCAGAGGAAGGATGAACTATACTTGGCAGACCATCAGGAGATTGGCCTGGTGGGAGGTGAGGGTACAGATCAAGTAGAGGAGTAATATAGACCCATGAAGGAATTTCCTGTTCAGTCCTCAAAAGAGATGGGCGACAGCTGCTTACCATCTTCTGTATTATAAGCCTTCCTATATTATAAGACAGTTTAAAGACACTCCTCTTTCTCTCTTCTCCAAACTAAATAACAACAGTTCCTTCACCCTTTCCTCAGAGGTTCTGGTTCCTTTTGATCATTTTTTTTTTATTGCTGTCATCTACTCCCTCCCACACTGTTCTTAAGATGGGAAGTCCCCAAATGGGCATTAAGCTTGGATGGAGCTGAAGCAGTGCTCGGCATGCTGGGAAGGTAATTTTGTGGTCAGGACAGGTCCTAGACAAAATATGGGATTGTAGGATCACAGATTTAGAGCTTCAAGAGATCTTGGGTGTCATCTAGTCCAACCTCATACTTTGACAGATGAGGACACTGAAGCCCAGAAGGATGACTTGCTTAAGGCCACATAAGTACAGAGAGAGAGAGAGAGAGAGAGAGAGAGAGAGAGAGAGAGAGAGAACTGGGATTCAAACCCAAATCCTTCATCTACAAATCTATGCTAGTTCCGCCTCTTCCACCACCTGCATCTCAAACTCAACATTTCCAAAACAGAGCTCATCATTTTTCCTTCTATATCTGCTTCTCCTATCCAAGATACCATCATCCTTGGTATTTCATTCTCCCTCACCCCCTGCATCCAATCAGTTACTAAATCTTGTTTATTCTAAATCCTAAACATTTCTCCCATCTGTCCCCTTATATCCGCAACCATCCTAGTGAAGAGCCCAATACCTCTCATATTATTCTATCATTTCAGTTGTATTTGACTCTTTGTGACCCTATTTGAGGTTTCCTTGGCAAAGATTCTGGAGTGGTTTGCTATTTCCTTCTCCACTTTTTTTTTTTTGACAGATGAGGAAATTGAGGCAAACAGGAATAAGTGACATGCCCAGGTCACACAGCTAGTAAGTGTCTGAGGCCATATTTGCACTCAGGAAGATGAGTCTTCCTGATTCCTGGCCTGGAGCTCTATACACTGGACCAGGTTGTCTCATTTTGTATTTGTATCATATTTATATCCTCATCACCTATCATATTGTTATTCTTCAGTCATTTTTCAGTCATGTCTGATTCTTTGTGACCTCATTTGGGATTTTCTTGGCAAAGATACTGGAGTTGTTTGCCATTTCCTTCTCTAGCTCATTTTTTTTTTTTGTTCTCTAGCTCATTTTATAGATGAAACCGAGAGATAGAGAAACTGAGGCAAACAGTGACTTGCCCAGGATCACACAGCTACCAAGTATCTGAGGCCGTGTTCAAACTCAGGTACTCCTGACTCCAGGCCTGACACTCTATCTACTCTGCCACCTAGCTGCCCACCTATTATATGATAGGTGCTTATAAATGCTTATAGATTAAGATATGTTGTTTTATATTGGATCCCTTGTGTTCTGGTTTTAACTACTTCAGGAAATGATGTCAAAATCAGGTGTATGAACACTTCTATGTATGGACACATTGTGTTCATTGATTATGGGGTCTGAAGGGAGGCTTTTCTGATTCTTAGTGATACTTCTCTATCCCTCATTTAAACAAATCCAAGAATGTGCTTGATGGGCCATTATCTAAAACAAGCTTTTTCCTGTCTAAGACTGCACATGGAAGCTGAAACATGATTCTCATCTAATGGGGTGATGGAAAACATGGCTATAGGAAGTACCAACTGCCTGGAACATTGGTCTGGGATCTAGGCCAGGCCTGGATCTGAATTTACTAGGCCCTATAATAGCAGAGGGACATTGTCATCAACCCTGGTATATCCTATATACACCATATTCCAGTGATCGAATGAATCATTGATTCTGAGGAGGAAGATAAGAGGAGTTTCTTCAATCAGTTTATAATCAGAGCTGCAAGATTTCTTCTCACCCTCCCCCAAACCCTCCCCCTTCCAATTTACCAAGATCCTTTACTTACCTTCTCACCAACTTATTATTCTGGTAATATATATTCTACCTATAGGCTCTCTCCAGAGATTAATATTAGAAGAGCAAGTGGCGTTCACCACAGCAGGTGGAAATTGGAAGTATTTTTTTTCCCAAACTGAAACAATGATACAGATACACAGTGGAACATTATATAACTGGTGTCTTGGGATTGAATTAAAACCTATTTTATGGGCTATGCATATTGGATCCAGCTTTTACTACAGATTTTCAGTTGTTTGGGAGGGTCAGGAGTATACTTCAGTCTTGGTTATGATGTGTTGTGGCCAAACCACATGATTTTATGTTGCTCAGGTGTTTTTAAAGAGTGAGATCTTTTCTTTTAAAGCATCTACTTTTATAGCAAGCAAGGGACAAGAGCACCTGGGATAGTGGTAGGGTTTGCAGAGATTGAGGGTGGGAGGAAGAGAAAAATAGATAGGAATTAAGTAGGGAACAAAGATGAAAAGGAAAGAGAATAAGATAATTATGATAAAGTATTAACTGTCAAGGATTTCATGCTTGTTTCAAGCTAATGGTTTTACAAAGAATAGATTATGAACCACCACTAATTTGGAGGAAGGACTAAATATTCTGAAAAAAGAGAAATCTCCATTTATTAAAAGAGAAATATCTTACTCCCCCCTGGCTGTCTCTCCTTCAAGCTCCTGGCCATTTCTCAGAGTTACGTAAAAGGAGACTCAAACTCGGTAATTTTCACCATTCATATTTTTCTTGTCAAAGATGATGTCAGTTTTCAGAAAGATTTCCTCTTCCATCAGTATATTCAGGAAAGCTAATTTAACAAATGTCTTCTTTTTTAGTATCTTTACAAGGTGTAAACTACACTAACACTTTTGGGACACTATATAATACTGGGTTCATGTCAACATGGGAAGGGACTCTCAAGCTCATCCTGCTCTGGGGATCATTAATAGTTTTCTTCTAACACTAATCTTTCTGGAGGCTTTCCAGACACAATATACATCATCTGATTTTGTGAGACACCTACACATTGAGGAAAGAATAGAAAATAGAGGTGTTTCCTATAATGTATTATTTGGCTTGTAAAGAAAGCTCCATCCATTCCCGCCCCCATATACACACAATACATACATATACTGTGTATCTATGTGTAGATATATACATATATACACATACATGCATAGATACATACACATACACTGCTATGGAGCACAGTGTATAAAGTACTGGGTCTGGAATCAGGAAGACTCATCTTCCTGAGTTCAAATCCAACCTCAGACACTTACTAGCTGTGAGACCCTGGGCAAATTACTTAATCCAGTGTGACTCAGTTTCCTCATCTGTAAAATGAGCTGGAGAAGAAAATGGTAAACCACTCCAATATCTTTGCCAAGACAACCCCAAATAGGATCACAAAGAGTCAGACACAACTGAAAACAACTGAACAATAAAAAATATCCACAAACATATAACTAAATATATATGTACACATATATATATATAATTGCATACACACATATGCTATCAGATTGCTAAAGTAAAGCTCAGTGTTTCCCGTTCTTTAAAACAACAACAACAACAACTTTAGTATTTTGTGAATCATTTAATCATTCTTTTTCTCTGTAAGTTTGCTCTTCTACAGTGTTTATTTGACTTTTCAATATCTACAGACATCTGCTCCTTTCCCATATCCTCCCACCACAAATAATTGCCTGCTCTCAGAGTCCCCTTAGAATAGCCTTACTCCCAAATCCTCTAGTCCTTGAATTTAGTCTACACAGGATTCTCTTCCCAACTCCTCCCTCCCCCAACATCTTCTGGATGTATGTATCACAGGCATAAACAAAGATGGAACAGCGGGGGTCCCTCATTCCCACTGTGGGAATCGCTGACCTAGTATTTGTGAAAACAGCATGCAAACAGGACTGCACTGCACAGCTGCCCTGGCATATCCTGAGAGCGGGACTCATTAGGTTATGTGAATGCTCTGCTTGGAATTCTTCATTCTTAAAGGCAGAGTCAGCATTAGACTCAAATTGGGTTACCACTCTATTCAGGATTTACCAGAAAGTTAGGCAGCTGAAGTCTCTGGATATTGAGAAACCTTTCAAAGTCCATGTTATAATATACCATCTTGACCATGTTGTTTTGCTGTCTAAACCTCCAGTGACTTCCCAATTGTCTGCTGAATAAAATACAAATCTATGATATTTTTAGTTTTGTTTTTAACAATTTTTGGAATTTATTTAGTACTTTATTTTTCTTGAATTACATGCAAAAACAAATTTTAACATTTGTTTTTAAAACTTTGAGTTCCAAATGCTCTCCCTCCTTTCCCACACCCCCTCATTGAGAAGGCAAACAATTCGATATGGCTATGATCTTATCTGGAACCCAAGGTTTTCACTACTTGGTTTAGATCCACTATCTGGTTGCCAATCCTGATTTTCTTCTGCCTTTTCTCCACTATGCATTCAAACAGGATATACCCCTGTGCCTAAAATCACTGAAAGTTCTCTCTCCTCCTTAAATTTCCCTAATTTACTTTACCTGGATTTCTCTTTGCTTCTGTCACTATTTACCTTGAATTGTTATTTAAATGTGCATATGTGACATCTCTTCTACTGGTTTGGAAGTTCCTGGAGGCTGGGGGTGGGGGGAGGGGCGGGGGAGGAGAAGGGGGGGCGTAGAATCGGGGAGGGATTGTGTTGTTTTTTTCAATTCTATTCAACACAACATTTATTAAGTGCCCACTCTATCTTTAGCACCTGGCACAGGGCTTTGTTCATAGTTAGTGCTTAGTCAATGTTTGTTAAATAAAATTGGACTCCCAGGAAAGTAAGGTTGAACAGATAGTTGAAAAGCTATTTCACAAGTGCATTGATTATAGTCAGAACCAGATAATATCTATAAATGGAGAGCAAAACAAATGCAATGTCTGAGAGTTCTTGATGCCAATTCTTGTAACCATGAAGGGGAATGGTAAGGGAAACATGCCCCCCTCCTTCCCCGCCCCTGCAATAAAAAGAGTTGAGTTCTCATCCTACCCCTCTCCCACTTTCATGCCTTTGCTTTTGTAGTCCTGCATACCTGACTGGCTAGGGCAGCTAGATGGCACAGAAGACAGGGCACTGGGCCTGGAGTCAGAAAGACAAATCTGGCCTCAGATGCTTAGTAGCTGTGTGACCCTGGACAAGTCACTAGCCCTGTTTGCCTCAGTTTCCTTATCTGTTAAAAAAAAAAACCTAACTAAAAAAGGAAATTACAAACTACTCCAGTATCTTTTCCAAGAAAACTCCAATGGACTCATGAAGAATCAGATACAACTTAAAGGAGCCTACAAGAAAAAATACCTGATTGACTGCCTCATTCCCATCTCTATCTGGTGATCCTCCATCTCCTCACTTACACACTTTATTAAAACCTAACTCTGTTTCAACTGTTTTCATAAAGTATTCCCTGATCTCTGTATCCACCCCCACACCATCCCCATATGAAGGATCTCTCACTCTCTTTTCCTGGATTTTTCAGTGTGCTTGGTTCAGACTCCTTTTCCCTTTTCATATTCTGACGTGATGATCAATATTAAGGTACATCTCTTATCACCCAACTAAACCATAGAAAAAGGGGCGGCTAGGTGGCGCAGTGGATAAAGCACCGGCCCTGGATTCAGAAGTTCCTGAGTTCTAATCCGGCCTCAGACATTTGACACTTACTAGCTGTGTGACCTTGGGCAAGTCACTTAACCCCCATTGCCCTGCAAAAGTACAAAACAAAAAAACAAACAAACCCCCAAAAAACATGGAAAAAGGTCTTTTGTGTCCTTTTTATCTTTGTATCCCCAGTGCCTAACAGGCCCTAGCCCAGAGCTGGTACTTAGTGAATGTCTGTAAAGTTTGTTAATGGAAAAGAATGTCAGCAGTAGCTATGGGGGTAAATCTAGACACTTGCCACTTCTTCACTAGCACTTCTTGCTTGTTCCACCCCCTACTCCAGGGCTCACAGTTAGGAAAAACGCTTGCAATGAGTGAGAATAAATCGAGATCACTTCATTTCCCTTCCCCAGCCTTTAGGGTTTTTTGTGCTTGCCTAACAGTAAAAATGAGGCAGCAAGGTGGCTCAGTGGATAGAGTGCTGGGCCTGGAGTCAGGAACACCTGAGTTCAAATCCAGCCTCAGACACGTACTAGATGTGTGACTCTGGGCAAGTCATTTAACCTCGGTTTGCCTTAATCCTCTGGAGAAGTAAATCTAGTATATCATGTGTGGGGTCATGAAGAATCAGACACAACTAAACAACAACAGTAAAAATAATAACCAGGGGCACCTAGGCGGTGCAGTGGATAAAGCACCAGCCCTGTATTCAGGAGGACCTGAGTTCAAATCCGGCCTCAGACACTTGACATTTACTAGCTGTGTGACCCTGAGCAAGTCACTCATTGACTCACAAAAAAACAAAACAAAAAAACAAAACAAAAAACAAAACCCAAACAAAAAAATAATTATGACCTTAGATTAGGAAGTGGTATAGATTCAAAAATTATAGATGGTTCAACAAAATTTACCGAGGACAACCAGATTAGCAAAAGAAAATTTTTAATCCATTTTCTTACTTCCTTTCAGATTTTTTAAAGGGAGAGGTGGTGGATGAATGCCATGATGCCAAGATCACAGGTCAAAGCTTTTGCTGTAACAGATATGAGAAGTAAAATAGTCTCTTTGCTGACCTATGATGACAATTCTGTCATTCTAAAAAGCCTTAGATGGGGGCAGCTAGTGGGGGGGGGTAGGCAGCTGGGTGGTACAATGGATAAAGCACTGGCCCTGGATTCAGGGGGACCTGAGTTCAAATCCAGCCTCAGACACTTGACACTTTCTAGTTGTGTGACCCTGGGCAAGTCACTTACCCCTCACTGACCGGCAGAAAAAAAAAAAAGGTAAAAAGTCTTAGAGGATAAAGGTTATTTGTACAGTGTTTCTGAGATGCCTCAATTATACAGTTTATGTATAGGTATTATGGTAAATAGTCTGATGATGGTGATAGCTGACATTTATATAGCACTTTAAGGCTTGCAAAATACTTTACATAAGTTAATGTACTTGATATTCACAATGAGAGGTAGGTACTATCATTTCCCATTTTATAGGTGAAGAAATTAGGGCACGAAAAGGTTAAATAATTTGCCCGGGGTGCAAAGTTAGTAAGTGTCTAAGGTCAAATTTGAACTCAGGTCTTCCCGACATCAAGTCCTTGGCTTTGTCCACTATTCCACCTAGCTGTCCAGGAAACTGTAAGCTCTCCTGGGGGCAGCAGTCATTTCTTATCTAAATTTTATTTTTTTAAAAAATCTTAACAAAATGTTCTGCATATGGTGATAATAATAACTGACATTTATGTAGCACTTTAAAGTTGCAAAGAACTTTACATAGATTATCTAGTGCTCACTGCTATTATTATCCCAATTTTACAAATGAAGACACTAGTCACAAAGAATTTGCCCAAGGTCAGCCATCAGTTGATCTGAAATAGGATTTGAACCCAGGCCTTCTTGTCTCTACTTCACTATACCATACTGATTTTGTAAAGTCATTAATAAATGTTTATTGCATGAATGAGTGAATAGTGAAAAGCATGCTAAACTTGGAGTCAAAAAATTAGGTTCGAATCTCTCTTTTCTATGTGCTCTTGGAGAGGTTAGAGTACTAAAGGACCTGAGAGGGCATCTGCTCCAACTCCTTCATTTTACAGATGAGGAAATTGATGCACAGAGAATTAAAGTGACATAGCCAAGGTCATCCATGTTTAGGAAGCATCAGAATCTGGATTTGAATCCAGGTCTTCTAATTCCAGAGTTTGTGCTCTTCTCATTATACAGTATCTCATTTATAAAATGGGATAACAGTGTATGTAGCACCTACTTCAAAGTGTTTTCGTGAGCATTAAATAAGACAATGTATTTAAGGTGCTTTGTAAGTTGTAATATGCCACATCAAAATAAATGGTTATTATTAAGCTATTATTAAAAGGTATAAAAGGAAAAAAACATAACTTGGTATGATGCAAAAGAGAAAAGGTAATCAGAGATAAAATTCTTTATTTTATTTATGTAAATATGTAGGAATATCAGGACATCTAATTTATTTAACCTATACAAATTTTAAATACGTATGCTTTAAAGACTGAAGTTTTTAAACTCTTGTGATTACTAATACTATAATGTGCCATACCATGCAATAATGTACTCTACTGGGTGAAAACTTGTTGACGTGAAAATGTATCAAACACATAACTTAGGGGGTAGTTAATTATATAGATTACGGAAATGTTAACTATAATAATGCATGAAAGAGCAAGTTTCTCTAGTTATTTAATACTATCATTATCATTACTATTGTATCCCATATTTATAAAGTGTTTTATCATTACAAAGTGCTTTATATAAATTTTCTGATTTGGTGCTTGCTACAACCTTGGGGTTGGTTCTGTTCATCATGCAATTCAGTTTACAGATACACAGCTGTTACATAAAGTGAAGTATGCCTGCACATATTATGATTATGTTCATTACCTCAACGATTCAAAATATTGCATAGGTGTGGCTATTATCTCTTCTTCATGCAGATCAATCCTTCCACGCCTTAATTACCAGTCTTCATGAATTCTGTGGTTTAAAAAAAAAATGTATACTCTCCTGCCAAACTTCTTGTGATGGCCTGGGCTTCTACTCAAAACCTGTCCGTCTTGGTAGCACTTGCCAGAGTGCCTGTTCAAATAACCTTCAAGAAGTCAGGGTCACATGCACCCTATGATGAGGCATTTGAGTACAGGATAAAAACAAATTTAACTCACATTTGGTTTTCTTTTCCATTTGCCTCACTGCTCAGAAAGAGAACTCAGAGTGAACGGGTTAGTAGCATCTCTTTTTCAGGGGAAGGAAATCATGTAAATAGCCTCTGGCTCACCAGGCAAGCAATTCATCACTTACTTTAATGAATCTAGTGCTTCATGAAGCTAACTGGCAAAGTCAAATACTATATAGGCTTAGAAGAAATGCCAAGCTACTTAGAAAACTGAACAAACAAAATAATCCATCTTAAAAACAAGCCCGGCATTATTTAATTCTGCTAGCTAGCTTTTGCTGAGCAATTCCAAATTCTAAATATTAAAAGCTATCTTCATTGTTTCTCCCATAATCCCAGCAGACTAATTTTTCTGGATGACTTTGTGTTGCCCTTAATAACACACTACTATTCAAACCAACACTTGATGGTGTATTGTTTTTCTTCCTTCTTTAGCTACTCACTAAAGCTATTTTCCATTGTCTCATTTACAATTAAACATTATCCTCATTACACTTGAACAGCTTTTTAAAGTATCTTTCTTCATCTCAAAATCATCTAATTTATACAAAGGTAATAATTCAAATAGGTCAAGGTAATGCAATTTGGTAGTCATCTGGAACGATCTTTTCAATAAATTATAATTTTAAGACCTTTCGTTTTCTTTTCCTGGGGGAGGGGGAGCAGCTGAGAAAGAAAGAGAAGCAAAAAGGAAAAGGACAATATATGGGAGAGAAACAGAGACACACAGAGAGACATACAGAGAGACAGACAGAAAAAGGAGAGAGAGAAAAATAAAGAAAAAACAGAGACACAGAAACAGAGAAAGAAAGAAACTGGTGGACAGAGACAGAGACAGAGAGAAACAAAAATCTCTGTAATATGGAATGTTGTTGAAATAACCTACAAAGAAAATGTCACAAAGAATATTTTTTTAAAGGGAAAAATTTTACTCAGTGGGTTTCCTGCACCATTTGAAAAAGTCTAAATATTGTTTGTTTTTTGTTGTCATGGCTAAGATCATAAATATCTTTTCACAATCAGAACATTAATTGAATAGTAACATCCTTGGAACTCAAGTGCATTATTTCTAGTTACCATCATGATCTTTTAAATTCCTTCCACTTATCTTGAGCATCTTAGAGTTGGAGCAAATACAATTGTTATAGTCAATGTCTACTAGTACTAACTGGCTTGAATTTTCCTTAAAAGGAGGTACTCTGCTACTCAGGATTATAATGCTAGCCATAAGTATGTGGACTGTGTATACCCCAAAAGATTTCTAAAGAGATATAGTGGTACTATCTCCATCATTATTACTTCATAATCACAAAGGGCAATGTTCACTTGACAAATTTGTATCAAGCAGCTATGATTTGGTGGGTATTGTAGGGCATACACATTTGCCTTTGAAAGCTTACAATCTAATAGAAGAGTAAAAAAAGTATGCCAATCACTGTTAAATAGGTGGAATGTGAGGACATGTATAAGAGAGATACAAAGAAAGAGCAGTAGAAGTCAGGAGGATGGATGATAGAGTGGAACAAGAGAGGGAAGAGGGGAGACTTCATGGAGGAGGTGGCATCTAAAAGGGGTGGTGATGATGATAGCTGGCATTATTGGTGGAAGGTTGGGGTTGGAGATAAAGATTTGAAAATTGTTCCCATAAAGAAGGTGGTTAAAAAATTTGAGAATGGATTGGATTGCAGGGAGAGAGAGTCAAGACAAAGAAAGAGAGACAGACAGACAGACAGATAGACAGAGAGAGACAGAGACAGAGACACAGAAACAGAGAGAGACAGAAACAAACGCAAAGCAGACCAATGACAATTAAAAGATTTAGCTTTCCTATTCCATTTAGTCTTTCATAGAAATAATTTATTGGCTACATTTATAGGTGAGTCCAAATAATAAAAGAAGACTGAACTTTTAAACAATGAAATTCATGATTGTTTTAACTTCTGTCCTACAAGCCTGATATCACAATTTCCTTTCTCAAACACACATATATGTTGCTCTCATTTCTGATACCTAAAAAAAGATAAAGAGCAAATAAATCCACCATCTTGCCCAATGTGGACAACAATTGATAATATTTCCAAGAGTACTATGGGATAATTAACCAATTGTTATGCTAGAGATTTTAAATTTTCTTATAATGTCCTTGAGTTCATTAGATCATCAATTCATGACTTAAAGCTGGAAAAGAGCTCAAAAGTCATTAAGTGCAGCTTCATTTTACCTCTGAGAGGGGAGGTAATTTGTCCAAGGTCACAGGTTATAAGTGGAAGAGTAGAGATTTGAATTCAAGTGCTAGGGTTCCAAATCCAGTACTCTCTGTTTTGGGGTTTTTCTTACTTTCAGGTGCTCACCTCTTACTGAAGTCAAGCCACTTTAAAATCTGTTATACCTTTTCATTACATTTAGAATTATCTTGAATCCATTCAATTCCACAACAAATATTAATACCAACAGATAACCTAAAGAAAGAGGAGATGATTTTCTTGGGTTCTCAATTCAGGATCTACTGTTGTTGTTTCTATGTTCTAGGTTTTGCTTGGATTTACAGTCAGCTATTTGGTTGGGATGTATTTGGCTCAGAATTATAGCATTCCAAATGTTTCCCAAAAGTTTAAAGTTAGTAAAAGAGATAAAGATGCTAAGAAGAAAACCCCTATTTTTGGGGGGTTTTTTTGGTGAGGCAATTGGGGTTAAGCGACTTGCCCAGGGTCACACAGCTAGTAAGTGTTAAGTGTCTGAGGCCGGATTTGAACTCAGGTCCTCCTGACTCCAGGGCCGGTGCTCTATCTACTGCGCCACCTAGCTGCCCTGAAAACCCCTATTTTTTAATGCCAAGTCCAATTTTTTTTTTTTGGATATTTTGATCGAAATCTTGAGCTCCCATTTCTGATTTGAACCTATTCAAATGGAAGAAGAAAAGGTCCGATTCTGTTCCTTAAGATTTTCTTCACAATGAGAGACAATATGCTAGCTGCCTTTGAACTAAAATGCAGCCTTCAAACTAAAGCTATCTTTTTCTATTATACTTCTTACCCTAAACTTCTTTCATCCTTCCCCCGGCTTAGACTATACTGAAACTTAAATTATTGTTCTTGACTAAGAAATGCTAATTTCAGTTCATGATCTCTCCCTCTACCTCTGTAATTATGGATTCCTCGCAGCCTTCATTGCTAAATAATAGTCTTCCACTGCATCAGGGGCCCTGGTGAGTCGTCTTGACCTATGTCTTACCACTGGTTTCTGATGACTCTGGAGAGAACAAGGCTGATAACTTTGCACAGCTTTGCCTCAATTAAATACAATTTACTTGCAAGTCAAGACATCACCCTCTGCATGTCTTTGGCCTTCTTCCAGAACAAAGGAGGAACATCAACACCCCACAAAGTTTGAAAACTAAAGGGGCTTTAGAAAAACTTGTCACCCTACATTGCCCCAACAAGTGGTTATCTGATCTCTGATTGAACACTTCCAGTGACAGGGTGATCATCACTTAATGTCTTTCAGGAAATTGAAATTATCATAACCATATAGTACACCAAAAAAGTAACATTTCTTTTTTTTTTTTTTTAAAGTGAGGCAATTGGGGTTAAGTGACTTGCCCAGGGTCACACAGCTAGTAAGTGTCAAGTGTCTGAGGCCGGATTTGAACTCAGGTACTCCTGACTCCAGGGCTAGTGCTCTATCCACTGCACTACCTAGCTGCCCCAAAAGTAACATTTCTTTTGCCTAAATTTGCATTGGCAGACATTGCTTTACCATATGTTTGTCACAACCCATCTAATACCTGGAAATTCCTTTTGAAAATATGTTTCTGGCACCATCCATAGTTTGATGCCTTATATAATATTTTGCATATCAAAATCTTAATCTGAATTATATTCTTTAAATAGTTAAGATTGGAATTATGTGCATGGTCTAGTGTAATGAGCTATGGCTCTATAGGCAGAAGGCATGGATTTAAATCCTCTCTCTGACAAAATTCTTTTGTATAACCTTGGGATAATCCCTGAATCTCTGTTTCCTCATCTGAAAAAGGAATGGGTTAGACCTATGACCCCCAGAAGTGACTCCTTTCACTTTTTATAGCTCTAATTGTTAGGAAGCTTTTCTTTACCTGGAGCCTAACTCTGCCTCCCTGAAACAGCCATTCCTTGTTAGTTTCCCAGTCAAGAACAATAATTCAAGTTTCAGTATATCCTAAGCAGGTAGAGGGATCAAAGTAGTTTGAAGAGAGGAGTAAAATATGATAAATATAGTTTTGGTGTTAAGGATGCATTTTAATTCAAAGGCAGTAGCCCATTGTAAGGATATCCTAGAGCCTAGTTTCTTAATCTGCGGGTCATGACCCCATGTGGAGTCATGTAACTGAAAGTGGGAGTAATGAAAAAAAAATGGCAACAGTAAAAGGTTATGTGTAGGGGCAGCTAGGTGGTGCAGTGGATAGAGCACTGGCCCTGGAGTCAGGAGTACCTGAATTCAAATCCAGCCTCAGACACTTAACACTTACTAGCTGTGTGACCTTGGGCAAGTCACTTAACCCCAATTGCCTCACTAAAAAAAAAAAAAAGAGAGAAAAGGTTATGTGTACCTATTTTATATACCTATATACCTGGGGTTACATAAAAATGCCTTGAGCAAAAGGGGGTTGTGAGTGGAAAAAGTTTAAGAAGTCCTCTCCTAGAGAATAGAATAGTTCTGTTCTGAGGTTGGTTTGTAACTACTTTCTTAACTATATAATTCAACTGAGCTGTGGGCTCCACTTGCTTTTTTAGTCAAATTCAAATTTTTCATTTAATGTTCACTCAGGATCAAGTCATATTTTAGTATCTATGAACAATTTTAGTTTTTCTCATCCAAATTAAAGGTCCCAAAGATAGAGAAAAAAGTGACTTTAACCAAAATTGTTAATTCTACAATCATATAAAAATCCTTACCACACAGGGGACACACACACACACACACACACACACACACACACCTGAAAAGTAGCATGAAGAGATACTGAAGGAACAGTAAGAAAACTCTTAACTATAGTCAAGAGCTGGTGGTAATAAAAGAAGATGAAGATAATTTAAGACAAAGGTAAAAATGTTGTTGAGAATCTGCATGTTCACTATGAAACCCTTTCCCAGAAAAGATAAGCCTTAATGCATTGCACTGCAAATAATACATCACTTCAAGCTATACGGGTATTTTTAAGATCCATGGAGTTACAGAAAGTGTGTCTTATAAAAATGTGCTGATAATTAAGTGGCATTAGGCTAGGTGCACTGCTTTATGAGGCAATAATCCAGATCCTGAGTGCTCTATGTAGCAATTTTATAGCGCTAAAGGGACCAGGTTACTGCTTTGCAAAAGTTGGCCTTTTCCATTATTAATACAGCAAACAAGATAAGACAATTTCAAAGCTTTGAGCAATTTACCTAAAACAGACAAACAACATACTCTTTTCCCAAGCCCAACCTGTTGAGAAATGTTATCAGAAAAGTTAATAGGAAATATTTTGGTAGTTTCTGGAATAACTAAGTCAACAATTATATATTAAGCACCCTCCACATTCAAGGAAGTCACTATACTCATCACTGGTATGTATCTTTATGACTAGTTGAATGGTCAGGTCATTTTAATTTTCTTATTCAAAAAGATTATCTCATTTTATTTCAATGCCTTAATTTTCAGGCTTCTAGCCATGGTGACTTCTATCCACTGTAACTTAGTCAACATTGCATTTCTTTGTGTATTTTAAATCTGAAGTGACTAATTTTAACTGCATTGGATTTGTGTACAATTTTTAATTTTATGTAAACAAGATTGTTTCATCTTCTCTGATTCTCTCTATCCCTTGTTTGGCTCAAATCTCTTCTCATACTCATAGATTTAAAAGGTGATTTATTTCTTGCTCCTCTAATTTATTCATGTTATGACCTTTTATGTTTAAGTCATTTATCTGCTTGAGTTTAATTTTGGTATCTGGTATGAGGTATTGGTTTCAACCTAATTTCTTGAGAAAATGATTTTCAGCTTTTCTAGTTTTTTTTTATTTTCACCAAATAATGAATCTTTATACCAAAACTGCAGTCTTTTGTGTCAAATAGTATTTTACTCTATTCATTGAGTTTATTGGGTAGGGGAGTGACATGGTTGGACCTGCACGATAGGAAAATCACATTGATGGCCAAATGGATAGTGGATTAGGAGCATCCTGGACCATTGACAGTCATCTTGATTTTTGTCTTGTCACTGGACTTCAACGACTCTGTCTCAATCAAATCCAATTCACATACCAGTCAAGACATCACCCTCATGATGTCATTGGTCCTCTTTGAGAATGAAGGACCAACAACAATAACAACTTTCTTGACATTTGGGGATCAATAGGAGAAGTAGATGCTGGAGGGGGCCTGACCTTAGTTTGAACTCTGCTCTCTCCATTTAGCCACAGGAAATATAAGGTGGCAGAAGGGAAAGGAGTGGTCTTTTTTTTGAGGCTAGAAAGATGGGATGGACATAGAAATGGGAAAAGTAGAAAATGAGGAGTTAGACAAGAGGGAGCACAGACAAGTGAGGGGAAAGGGAATTTAAAAAGAAGAAGGCAGAGACAGAAGGAGCTCTTTTTGAACTTGGAGCAAGTGGAGGGCAGTGAATCAAGAATCAATTGAGGCTCAGCCACTGGATGAGAAAGGACAACCAGATGCTGAAGGGTAAAGAAGTATTTCTGGGCAAAACAGGTTCCTAGGGAGATATCCCCAGGAGATTCTGGGAAAATATCCCAAGATACCCCTGGTTTCACAGAATAGCACTAGAGACAAAGTCCTCATGTGGAAGAAAGAGACTAAGTCATGACAAATCCAGTCTCTGGAAAGGTCATGGACAGGGGCTGCCCCCTTCCATGGATGGGGTATCTCTCCACAGTTAACTCAGTCATCCTGCTCCCCATCCCCCATCTGATCCAGAAAAATTGAATGAATGAAAAACTTCCCTTATAGCAGGGGTTCTTAATATGTGTGTGATGGATTTCTGGTGAAGCCTGTTAATTCTTCAGAAGAATATTTTTAAAAGCATAAAATACACAGGATTGCAAAGGAAATGCAATATATTGAAATACAGTTGTCAAAATATTAAAACCAAATAAAAAAACAAGTTCATAACCTCAAGTGAAGAACCTCTGTGTGATTACCAGGAAGGTATAACCCTTCAACAATGACCGAGGTGCTGTTTCTCTACTTTGGCCTTCCCACCTTTGACAACATATCTGCCAGAGGTCCCAGGGGTCCTTAAATATCCTTTCCCCCAAGATGTAACAAGATAAAATATAACATCCTCCTGGGAAGAGGAAGGTTCTGGAGAGCCCAGTCATCACTGGAAATTCTAGATTTGTGAAAGCATTTTCTCCTCTTTGGGGCAGCCCAGTCCCTGTACCCTGAAGTTCCCCCTCAACACATTGATGGGAATTTTTCTCTCTACTTTTTAACCTGTGATCTGTGAGGAAGTCTAAGAAATCTAGAAAGACAAATCTTTTAGGGAAAGAAAAGTTCCCTGGGATAGAGGAAATGACACCAGGAAAATATGCCTTTCTAGCATGTGCTAAGGTAGAGTCTCTCTCTTCTGCTTTATCTTGCCTGAAATCTGTAAGACAAAGAAAATAGATCTAGTTGGATGGAAATTTTCATTTCAAAGTAAAATTATAATATCTGCTTGTGATTATTTGCATTTAAAGTATATTTGCCCAAAGAAGAAAAGTTAGAGTACATTGCAATAAAATATATCTTTTTTAAAAACTTCATGACCTAGTCCTCCTATGCATAAAGCTGGGATTTAAACACAGGTCCACTGATTCTACAAGCACTATTTTTTCCATCATATCCCTGAGGATGAGTGTAAATTCTTCAATTCTGCACTGTGATTCAATTCAATTCATCCAATCAGCATTTATTAAGTATCTTCATGGATTAGGGACTGTGGCAAGTTCTGGGCACTGTGTAAGGACACACCCTAAATCCCAGCCACTCAAGCACGATGGAGATGCTACTAAAGAAGAATGGCATCACGTCATCAGACTGCCCTGCCTGGGAAAGAACAGCAGTCAGTCACGTCCTTTCGGCTTTGCTTATTGATGCCATGGACATTTATAAGGCACGGCTGAGTGATACGTCTTCACATCATTCACCTCACAGCCAAGCCACATGGCATTTTTTTCATTCCTCTGTTGAGTGCTATACCTATTGAATGAGATGATCAAAGAGCAGCAACAATAGTTGTGTCAACACTATAAAACATTTCAGTTAAAAACATTTTTTTTCCTGTGTAAAATCTAACAGGCCTTTTATTTCTTTGAAGGTACAAAAGGAACTTTGTGGATTGTTGTCAGAAATTGGTCTCCCTTAACCTTTAACCTTTCACCAACAAGAAACTGGCTTTCTGGATAAAGTCCAATCGGCTGAGAAACGACTGTTCATTATTTTTTAAAAAATCTAATTGTCAAATAAAGCAAGGCAGAGCTTATTGAGAGCAGTCTCTAGTGAAAAAAAAATCAAGACTTAGTTGTTCAAAGCTTCCATACAAGCCAGGCTATGAAAAACATACGAAAGCATTCTAAAATTGTGTTCACAGAAGAATGTGGTCTTGTTGCAAGAGGGAAGCTTGAGGATGCTGTGAATCGAGACTTTGTCATCTATATCTGAATGGATTACACAGCTCAAGAGGAAAACCTATTCTAAAATAGCACAAGACTTCCAGAAAATCATTTACTGGGCTTCAGTCTTCTGAATGAGATCATTGATTTGTGTATTCTCATACTGAAACTCACCATATTATTTTTTTTTATTCTAGGGTAGCTAGGTGGTATAGTGGATAGAGTGCTATGACTGGGTTCAAATCTAGACTGTGTGACCCTGGGCAAGTCACATAATCTGTATATGGACTCAGTGTCCTTTTCCATAAAATGGGGACAATAATGGTACCTTCCTCTCAGGGTTGTTGGGAGGATCAAGAGATAATAATTGTAAAGGTCTAAGCACAGTTCCTGGAACAAAGTTAGCACTTTGTAAATGTTTGTTATTGTTATTCAAATAGCTTTTCCTTACCCACAAGGACTAAAAGTAATTCTCAGATATGAAATTAATCTGTTATCTTTAGGAAGTCAATATATGGATTACTGAGAGTGAAGCAAGACTCAGAGAAATTAGGTAATCTGTGCAATGTCACATACTGGTATTAATACTTACTAGAGGCAAGCATCTAATTATAATGCATTCTTTAGTCATTTCTATTTGCTGACACCTTGAAGTTGGGCCAGACTTGTGGTTAGCTACTGACCTACATGCCAGAGTGCATGTGACCTAGGAGAAGCAGTGATTTATGGGAAAAATCTAAAGAACCAGGACAAATCAGAGTGAGAATTCAATTTGATAGAGTAGAAAGAATGCTGGACTTAGAAATGAGAGACCTGGGTTCAACTCCAACACATTTCTAGCTGTTAATATAAAGAGTTCACTATGATCTCTCAGACCCTCAGTTTTCTCATCTTTAAAATAGAAATAAAAATAGTGGCATTGTTGTACTCACAAGGGCACTATGAAGAAAGCCCTTCACTGAGCACTATATTAATCTGTTACAAATAATTTATAATATCTTATAAAAGTATAAAACAATAATTATAAAGTGTATCATCTGACAATTATAACAGGTAGAGTCTAATATACACAAAATCCTCCATTAGTATTTTTTTTAAAAAACAACAATATTCTTGCTTTTTATTCCATACTTTTAATATCAAAAAACTTCTCAGACCTTCCCATAATAGTAGTCATATTATTTGTATACATTGTTAGAGAAAAGATATGACAAAAATTAAAATGAATTTAATAATGCTTTTAAATTGATTGTGCATTTTATTAAGTACATCTTCTATATACATTTGAAGAAGAGTCAAGCACACTAATCAGTCTACAGAAGGCATGATTACTTATTTATGAATTTGTGGATCCTTTGCAAGAACTCCCCTTGAAAGCTTTCTATAATCCCTGAAGTTCTTACTCTGCAAATACTAGACTAACATATCCTTTCACAATTCTTTCCCTGTCCTAAAGGAGGAAAACAATGCAAATTGGCTGCCTTTGTGTTAATCAACATGCTTTTTATGTATCAGAAGACCTTGTAGGTGTTTTGCTTTTGGCTTGATTAAAATGCTAAGATGAAGTTGGGGGAAATACCTTTAACTTTTGTGCCTGATATAGGATTGTGTAACTGGGCCCTTGTACAAGTTGGGCCTCCTGCCACTGACATCGGGTAAAAGTACAATATGTTTTATTTGGTTACTTATCAGCCTCACTAGTAAAGAACATTCTCTCTAGCTGATCGTATATCATGGGAGACAAAAGGAATCTAAACAAAGGGGCATTAGAGTTATGAAGCCTTAACTTACAGATTCTAATTTATTTTAGTTTTTAAATTAAAATGTAAATTAATTATAACTTATTTTCTAAATATTCATCTTTGGGACCATGAAGGCAATGCCACCAGATCACAAGTTATGGAACATCCTTCTGGGATTTGAGCATGAACCCGGAAATAGAACCTATGTCTATTGTCCAGAAACCACCCTGGAAGAGGCTCATTGGTCAGCAGAGGGCTGGCCACCAGGTTATGGATTGTTTTGGCCATAGCAGCTCATCAAACTGTCTAGTAAGTTGTGGAAGAATTGCAAACTGTTGGGCTGCCAACCCTGGTGAAATAATGAATATTCAATGTATATATTTGATTAGATTGGTCAGAGATAGAAAGGATCTTCATTCAATTTTTGTATACTCTTTTTTGGGGGGGTTGTTTAAGTAGAACAGCAAAGAAGCATAGGTTGAGAATCTATAGGAAATTTGACTATAAGCTATTAAGAAGTTTAATGTAGGGGGCAGCTAGATGGCGCAGTGGTTAAAGCACTGGCCCTGGATTCAGGAGGACCTGAGTTCAAATCCGGCCTCAGACACTTGACACTTACTAGCTGTGTGACCGTGGGCAAGTCACTTAACCCCCATTGCCTCAAAAAAAAAAAGTTTAATGTAAAACACCTATGACTTGGCTTGCATTTTTCTAATTGCTATTGTTCAGAGCCATCTGATACCTGATCAATTAATGTGGTAGGAAAGCCACTGAAAAAATTGCATACTGATAAAAAAAATGACTTTCCTGTCATGAAGGTGTGTTGAATCTATTTAGAAGGCTGATAAATCCACACATATTCTATATCACAAACGCATGGAAGGAAACACAGAATTGGCAGATGAATTTAAAAAATTCCCCTCCATCTTTTCTCCATTTTTCCTGTTGTTTCTTCTTCTCTCCTCCCTTCCCTTGCACCACACCGAATTCTTTCCAGGCACATTGGGTATGTTTCAATGCCCAGCTAAGAGCTAAACATTGACCAAATAAGTAAACATTTAACCGAGGGAAGGTTCAGAACACAGAAGGATCATGCAGCCAAACCACAGCTGGGGAGGTGGTTAGGGCTTCCTAACCTCCATATTACCAAGACAGAAAAGAATAAGGGAATGAAGGATATCTGAATGAGGCAGTCTCTAAATTCAATCACTGCCAATAGAGGCAAAGGCAAGTTTATATATGCTGTTTAAATCCTTAACCAAATAATTCCTTTCTTATCTGTTGACAGATTGTTGTATTTTAATAAATGACATTTTAAAATGACTTGGCTCAGGGGGCAGCTAGCTGGCTCCGTGGATAAAGCACCCACCCTGGATTCAGGAGGACCTCAGTTCAAATCCAGCCTCAGACACTTTACCCTAGCTATGTGACCTTGGGCAAGTCACAACCCTCATTGCTCTGTAAAAAAAAAAAAGGAAATTAAAAAAAAATTTTTAATGACTTGCCTCATTGTGTTTTGGGAAACAATTTGCTTTAATAAATGACTTCCCCAGAAATTATGCTGTATTGATTTTATGTTTCTTTTGTTGTTTTTCAGTCATGTCCAACTCTTTAGGACCCCTTTTGGGATTTTCTTGGCAAAGATAGTAAAATGGTTTTCCATTCCTTCTCCAGATAATTTCACAGATGAGGAAACTGAGGCAAACAGGGTTAAGTGACTTGCCCAGAGTCACACAGCTAGTAAGTGTCTGAGGCTGGATTTGAACTCAGGAAAATTAGTCTTCCTGACTCCAGGCCCAGCATTCTATCCACTTTAGCTGTTTTCCTGTTAGAATGTAAATTTCTCCAAGGCAAGGGCTAAATACTTCATTTTTGTCTGTGTATTCCCAGTGCCTAACACTCAGCAGACACCTAATATATGCTTGTTGGTATAATTGTAATTTAATAAGCATGGTCCACAAAAATCCTGTGTTCCTCACACTGTGAATTGGTTTCATGTGAATGGAGTCCACTTCTCAATGTTATCTCTTCCCCTTCTAGATTAGATTAGCTCTACATATTTTGATCATTATATGTTTCAACAGAGAATGTTTGTGATGATATTAATAATATAAAGATGAACAATACCATTGTCTTAAAATATTCTAATCAAAGGGAGCAAGTAGTTCAATATTCTACCTCTCTTGGACACTGCTGAGCCTCAATCTGATCCTCAGTTTCCTGGCCTCCCAGAGTTGCTGTGAGGAACCATTAAGATACCATCTTCGAAGCACTTGGCAAATATTGACTTGCTGCCCAAGTGCGAATTATTATCAATATTACTGTTATCATCATACAAAGACGTAGAACCTGAATTCTTACCTCAAGGAGTTTGAGAAGCAAGCAATACTTGACAAATTTTTGATATGGATAGTACAAAGAGAGAGAACTGTATACTCTGTATAGGAGAGACTGCACTTAGTAACTGCACAGGATTAAATACTGTAGACAAGTTCAGTCGACTACTATAAAAACATAAACAATAACAGTGAACATTTATATAGGGCCTACTATGTGTCAGGCACAGTGCTAAGCACTTGACAAATCTGATCTTCAGAATAATTCTGTGAGTTTGGTGCTATGATTACCCCCATTTTACAGATGAAGAAAATGAAGCAAATAGAAGTTAAATGATTTGCCAGGATCACACAGCCAAGTTAAGTTTGTCTGAGGAGGGATTTGGACTCACGTCTTCCTGATTCCAGGCCCAGGCCTTTAGCCATTGTACCACCTAGCTAGCCCTCTAATAAATATGATGTGTTTGAAGATACTTGGAGCTTTCCACCAGTAAAGATGCTTTCAAAAATCAGTCAACATTGAGGAAAAGAGAAATAATACTAAGAATCAGTTTTTTCCAGTTCTTTTGGTGCCTTGTACTCATGAACTGGCAGCTTCATATTCTCTATTTCTTTTCTTCCTTTCCTTTCCTTCCCTTCCTTTCCCTTCTGTCTTTCTTCCTTCCTTCCTTCCTTCCTTCCTTCCTTCCTTCCTTCCTTCCTTCCTTTCTTTCTTTCTTTCTTTCTTTCTTTCTTTCTTTTCTTTCTTTCTTTCTTTCTTTCTTTCTTTCTTTTCTTTCTTTTCTTTCTTTCTTTCTTTCTTTCTTTTTTGGGGTGAGTCAATGAGGGTTAAGTGACTCACCCAGGGTCACACAGCTAGTAATTGTCAAGTGTCTGAGCCAGATTTGAAACTCAGGTCATCCTGAATCCAGGTCCCAGGTCTTTATCCACTGTGCCACCTAGCTGCCCCCTTAATATTCTCTATAATAGCTTTGTTAACTGGACATGGTGGTGCATATTCCTGTAATTCATGCAACTGGCAGAGGCTGAGAGGCTGGTGGGGCCCTTAAGACCAGGGGTTCTGAGCTTTGAAGTGCTAAGTTGATTAGATGTCTGCATTAATTCTGGCACCAATATGGTGAGCCAGAGGAGCAGGGAACCATGGAGCTGCCTAAGGAGGGGCAAACTGGTCCAAGCCAGAAACAGAGCAGGTCAAAGCTGCTGAGGAGCTCAGCAGTGACCACATCCAATGAGAGGTTCTTGAACTTCCCACCTGGGAGAGACATGGGGACTCAGCCTCAAAACAAAACAAAACACCCAGCTTTGTTTAGGCCCTCATATTTTCAAGTATTTTAACTTATGAAAATACTATGAGCATTACCAAAAAGGCAAGATTAATGCCAAACAGCCCAGCCATTCTAATGTCAACATGCATGCTGAGTACTTTGGCGGGGGACCACGGACTTTAAGAGCTAGCCTCCTGCACTAATATAGCAGGAAAATGATGTACCAGCAAATAGAATGCTAGGCATCTCAACTGCTTAAAACTTCTTCCCGGAAAAAAGAGCCATCTACCAAATTCTTTGAAAGGCATGATTTAAGTCAATCGAGAACACAGGTCCCTAGTACAAAAGGCATGCTCTCACTGACAAATTCCACACAAGACAATGGCTTAGGCTCTGCCAAATGAGATATCCCTTGGGTGCGCTCCCCCAGGGCTTTGTAAAAGATTCTTTGGGAGAGCAGGAGGAAATCCTCCCTTGAATGTTCACCAAACAGGACTTTGGTGAGTTCTGATACATGCCAACCATGGAAGGAAGAGCTCAGAGGAACAGGCAAACAAATGTGGGACTGGCCTAGAAGTCCAAGATGTCCTGGCAAACCTGTGTTTATAGAAAAGTCCATTATGGCATGAGATTTATATGGGTTACTCTGTAAAAGTTTAATGAAAGAAGGGGACAGCTGGGTGGCACAGTAGATAAAGCACTGGCCCTGGATTCAGGAGGACCCGAGTTCAAAGCCACCCTCAGATACTTAATACTTACTGGCTGTGTGACCCTGGGCAAGTCACTTAACCCCCATTGCTTCTCAAAACAAAAAATCCTAAACATTGGGGAAAAGTTTAATGAAGAGTCAGACTAATTACTTTTATCATTGGTCATCCAGTATATGAGAGGATGAGATTGTAAGGACCATTTTTATATAATCAGTAAGCTAAATCTTATTGCCTGTCTGTACTAAAATCTGACACCTATGTGGTGAGCCCCCAGGAGTAAGGACAATCAGGATGCTTAAGGAGGGGCAGACTTTATATAAATGCTGATTTAGATTCCAATGAATTTATATGTGCATTTTTTCCTCAGCTGCAAAATATTATTAACTATGGCAAATTGATAAGCAAAGTATCCATCTTTGCCTTTTCTCTGTAAGTCTCCAACTGGTACTAATTAGTACTAGGGGGTGCAGAGGATAGAGTACTAGGCCTAGAGTCAGGAAGACTCACCTTCTTGGGTTCGAGTCTGGTCTCCCATACTTCCTAGCTGTATGACCCAGGTCAAATTGCTTAACCCCATTTGTCTAAGTTTCCTCATTTGTCAGATGAGCTGGAGAAGGAAGTGGCAAATCACTCCAGTATCTTTGCCAAGAAAACACCAAAAGGGGTCCTGAAAAGTTGGACATGACTGAAGCAACTGAACAACAGTACTCAGCACAGCATTGGAAAAGAAATAGGCAGCAAGGTGGCACAGGATTAAGATTTTTGTTGTTTGTGCTTCATTCTCAATGAGGACCATAACATCAGGGTAACGTCACAACTTGCACTGGATTTGATTTAAGTGAGGGAGGGTTGTGAAAGGTTACAACCTCACTGTCTCCTCTATAGTCATCTGGGTCCAATGGCAAGATATACATCAGGATGGCTGGAGGTGACCCCAGATGTTTAAGGCAATGGGGATTAAGTGACTTGCCCAGGGTCACATAGCTAGTAAGTATCTGAGGCGAGATTTGAACTTAGGTCCTTCTGACTCCAAGGCCAGTGCTCTACCACTACACCACCTAGTTGCCCAGAGGATTAAGAACACTGGACCTGGAGTTGATCTCAGATATTTAGTATCTATGTGACCCTTGGCAAATCACTTTAACTTCTGTCTGCCTCAGTTTCCTCATCTATAAAATGGAGATAATAGCACCTACCTCCCAAGGTTGTTGTGAAGATCAAATATTTGTGAAGCACTTTGCAAACTTCAAAGTGCCTTATAAATGCTAACTCTTGTTATACTTTACAAAACAATATATGCAATCCAATTCTCTCAGGTGTAGAAACAAATGCTTGGGAATCTTTAAAGGAAAGTCTTAAAGCCTATATTTTAAAATATGAAACATAAGTACTAGAGGGAAAAGTTCTGGCAGAGAACATAACCATGCAAACCTGTCTTCATACTGTTTTTAGCTTTAGGTGCTAAACCCAGCACGGTTTACTCCTGCAAATTTCACTACAACTTAAAACCAGAGATATTTACTTTTCAATATGTTTTAGTTTCTTTAGGAAAGAGATGGTCTCAGTGATTCCGTGTCAGGGAATTAGAAGTCTAAAATTGCCTTTCAACATATATTTGCTCATTAAAGAAAGAGGGAGACCATAAAAGGTTTTGTAATATTAAACTCTCACTGACCTTTATAAAGAGTACTGCACACAGTGAAGAACATTTTTTTAAAAAAGATAAGCATCATTAAATTTGAACCAAAGTTCTAAAATTTTAAAGTGAAAGTACCTTTGCTATAATTTCTTAATGGAAAACATATAAACCTCTTGGAATTAAGAAAGCATCAGGTTTGAAGGGTTTAGAACTCTTCTAAATTGATTGCAAATTGACACGTTTCTCAACATTAAGGGCTTCAGCTTCTCTGATTTTAGAATGCTAATTCTTCCTGGCAAAGGAGTCAAGCTGCTAAGTGATGCATTTCATGGGCACTTTTCTATTCAAAAGAAAACCTCCATCTCCAGCTGGCCAATACAACAAAAGCAAATACATTTGCCACTTTTCCCACTTATATAGATAGTACTTCAAGTTTTCAGAGCAGCTGGACAGATGTTATTTCATTGGATCCTCACAACAGCCTTGTATGGTAGGTGGAATTATCATTCCCATTTTACAGATGAGGAAACTGAGACGGAGAGAGGTTAAGTGATTTGTCCAGGGTTACAACAGCTATTAAGTGCTTGAGGTACGATGGGAATTCATCTCTTTCTTACTCCAATTCTGATGACCTATGCACTATGTCAACTCACTCCCAGATAGCAATTGTTCTGCAGAGAGATGTATAAGTATGATGTAAGGGGAGCTGGTTGGGAGAAGCCTGACCTTTTATACTGACAAGCCTAAATGACACTTCTTCGAATGCCCAGAAATGTTAACAGGTGCACGTGGATGGCTGTCAGAATGCTAGCACAGATCAGACACACCACATTTTACCTTCATCTGTTTACATTATTTTTGAGTTTGGATTAAAGAGTCAGTCCAGATGATTGGGAAGTGGCTTGTCCTAATAGTTCCAGTAGCTGGCTGTTCAAAGCCGACATGTTCTCCTGTCTGTTTTCATGGCATTTTTATATTTTTAAATCATTAAATGAAGAGAGTCATTATTGTTCATAGAAGAGAAAGCTCTGCTTCTCTCCTCGGCTTTTTTTTTTTTCAAATTAGCAAATGCACTCAGAATCAAGAATTATTTGTTGAGCATCAAGAAATATTGTCTAGAGTAGATAATACATGAATTCTGCCATTAAAGAGCTTTGCTACTTAAATTTTTCTAAAATGCAAACTGTGTTTGATGACAAATATCAGCAAGGATACCCTGCTGTATCAAGATACTGATACCACTTGAAATCCCAGTTGTCCTTCGGGATTCCCATTTTATTTTGTAAAAGAATTGAACTTTTACATCCTGAGGCCAGGATATGCTTCAAACTACATCCCAAGATAAAGGATCTTTGCAACTAGCATGTTCCACAAGTAAACAATGGGAGTAGCAAAGAAAGATAGTTTAATTGATTTGGACTTATATATCATATCTCTAAGGGATAGGTTAACAGATTTGTCTTATTTATATGTAGAGTTATTATCGAAAGATTTGGATTACTGGCTCCCAACTATTAGAAATGGAATGGATGAAAAATGAATAATCCCATTCTTCTTCTGCCCTAATGCCAGTCCTAGCACTAAGACAAAATGCTGGTCATGTTATAGGGAGGAATACAATCTAGCTCTTGAAGCATCCTAAAATTGGGAGGCAAAAGTTATATAGGCAAACTTTAAAAATTAGTATAGGCCTATGTTTGGTCATAATCTTTTTACTCTGTTTGGGGTTGCCTATAGGGAAAGGCAATCTGGGGTATCATAGTGACAAGAGTGTTCTTCTTGGTGTCAGGAGCTCCCCAGGTACTTACTAGCTGTGTTACCACAAGCGTGCCAATCAACCTTTCTTTGTCTTGATTTCCTCATCTTAAATCTTAATACCTTACTCACAGAATTGCTATGAAAGATCGCTTGAGCCAAGCGTCTTTGCAAACCTAAAAGTGTCAGCTGTTATGACTTTAAATAGTGTTACTGAAACTTGGTTGTAGTACTGTTCAGTTGTTTCAGCTGTGTCCATCTCTTTGTGACCCCATTTAGAGTTTTCTTGGCAAAGATATGCCATTTACTTCTCTAGTTCATTTTACAGTGAGGAAACTGAGGCAAATAAAGTTAGGTGAGTTGCCTAGGGTTACAATTAGTAAGTGTCTGAGGCCAGATTTGAACTCAGGAAGATGAGTCTTCCTAAGTCCAGCCCCAGCTCTCTATCCACTATATGACCCAGCTGCCCTTGGTGACTACATCATAAAGGTGGAAAAAGGTAAGGATGGGGAGAAATATGTGGGAAAACATGGTCAGAGAAGAAGTAATGGCAGAGACCAAAGATTTGTAGATTATACAGAAACCTCAGATTTTTATATCATGAACATATTCTTTGAAAAAAATATAGGTAGGAAATGGACATGGGATGTATAAAATAACACTATGAAGAATGAAATATGTTTTATTGGGCAGGAAAAGATTATTGATTTGGGTGTTATGCCTGAGTCATCTGTGTGCACATGATCACTTTATTAGAACTAAGAAAAATGAATAAATAATAAGAAAAGAATAGCTTACAAATGAAACGATTTCATCATGAGCTATTTATACAAGTTACTTAACATCAAAAATAGAGAGTAGACAACAGATATGACATTGACACAGAGTATAATAATTTTAACCAGGAGTTTTAACCAATGTAAACTAATTGCCACAATGAGGAGACTAAAAAAGCCCACAAAGATAGCATCTTAATCAAGAAACATAACCACAGACACAGAGAAGATCCAATAGATCCAATGCATAGCCTAGGTCAAAGAGTGATTCCCTGTAGGTGCTGGGATCCTCCAGATGGTCCTATTTATGGATGATGCACTGATTGCATCAAGTCCTGAACACTGTAGCTTCTCCCAGAAAGGATCTGTAATCCCTCAAAAGAGTTTGTTCTGTCCAGCTGCACAGAAAAGACAAAGTGGATGAAGAATGTCTATTTTCCAGATTCCAACATGCATTTGGACAGACACCATATTGAGCTTGTACAACAGTATTTGTATTTGGGAGATACCATACAGAAAAACAATGAACTGGGCCCAGATCTGAGAAGGAGGAAGAGAGTTGCCTGGATTATTTTTGGAAAATTGTGAAGCTCTTCTAATGTATCCAAGCTTCCCATAAAAGCAAAAGCCCATCTTTCCCTTAATAAAAATGTACTTGTGATGGCACAGAGACACAGAATCCAACTGACTTTGAAGAGTTAAAAATGTATACTCAGAGGGCAAAGGATAGGCACATGTTGTATGTAAGCAGGCCATAATATATAACCAAAAAAGAATACCCGCCCCTCCAGAAACACCCAAAGACCAGAGGATATCATAAAGGACTTATATAATAGTAAGAGAGATGGTCTGGTCATGTGGCAACAATGAGGATGACAGCCGGAGTGGTCCATTAATATCCTCCAGGAAGAATTGAGAAAAGCTTCTAGTACATTGGGTTGACCCAAGCATGAACTTTTGGGGGGAGGACAAGAGTCACTGAAGATTAGCAAGGATGGATGAGTTACAATATGTATGATTAGAGGAGACTCTCAAATCAACAAGATCAAATAAATCCATTTGAGTGTTGAGTAGTTAATAAGTGGACAAATGCCCTTTGTGTATTTCCTGGAAAAGCATCAGTGCTTTTCAAACAGGAAGTTCTCCAAATTCATGCCTGAATTCCTAGGTCTAGTCCTGGAAACAAATATAGTTCCAAGTAGAAGTAGGTTAGTACTGACTTCCTCTTTCTCACTCATAGATCAAGATCAATGACTGGTGAGAAAGAAGAAAGAGTGAACAATCTAAGGATTCTAGGGAGATCTTGAGAGTGGTAGGGGTACTAACATGTATCATTACCAAGCATTAGGTCTTGGGTATACTTGGAACCCTTGGTGAGAGACCTTCCAGGCTAATCTAGGAACCCCTTTCTTTGTACATATAGGTTAACAGGTATTTTTAGGTGGTTTATGGCACCTATTCATTAAATATACTCCCTTCTTACTTCAGCCTATTAGAATTCCTTGTAACCTTCAAAGTTTAGCTTACACACCACTTTCTACATGAAGCCTTTTCTGATCCTACAGCTCTTGGTGCTTTCCTTCCTGAAATTACCTTGTATACATTTATTTATGTTGATAGAAGATCATATATTTCAAACTATAAGGGTTCTTAAAGGCTATCTCTTCCAGCCCTCTTACTTTACATACAAGGAAACTGAGTCTCAAGGTGGTTAAGTTACTTTTCCAAGGTTACGAAGTGAGTAAGTATTCTAGTCTGGATTTGAACCCAGGTGATTCTATTTCTAAGTCTAGTACCAACTGTACTAAGTCACACTTCCTCTGTTGTTTCCTCTAATAGAGTATAAGATCCTTGAGGGCAGGGGATGTTTCATTTTTGTCTTTGTATCTTGAAAGCCTAGAAAACAATATGATGCATGTTAGGCACTTAATAAATACTTGTTGATTCATTGACACAAAAAGAATTTGACTATCACATCTCAGGGGGAAGGGAGGCTGACATTCATAGGTTCCCATATTTAGAGTTAGAAGCAGCTTTAGGGGTCATCTACTCCCATTCCCTTATTTTAGGTGAGTAAACTGAGGCACAAAGGAGAAAAGTGACTCGCCCTAGTTCACACAGTTTGCAATTACTGACGGAGCTGGGATTTGAAATTAGGACCTCTGACTCTAAATCCAACTTGCCATTGCACAATGCTGCAAGTGTCTTGCTTAGCAGTCTTGTTCCTTGTTTTCTGTAAGTCTTATGGATATAGTAACACTTGCATTGTCTACCTTGTAGGGCTATTTAGGGAAGTCATATGACATATAAATGTAAAGCCCTTTGCAAGTCATTGTATTGGGCTAAAATTCTAGCTAGTCTGTCTAAAATATCTAATGAGTGGTTACCAATAAATTATAAGCTTTAGCAAGAGTTAGACTTTTAAACATTTATTAAGGAGAATAAGAATTTGGTAGAGAGAGAAAGGCCTAGATTCATCTATCTATTAAAGGGAGAGCACATTTCTAGCTCCCTTCTCCACCCGAGTCCTGAGGAAAGAGAGCAAGAGCACCCGCCTTGCCCCCTCTTCCTCCCATAAGCAAATGTCACTTCCTGACGCCAAAGAGCCGGATGTCTTGCCCACAGACGCCTTCTCCTCATGGCAGAGCTTTGCTACAGTAAGTCTCCAGCAGGTGATGTCATTCTAATCATTACACCATCATGGAACCAGATGGGACCTTTGGTTCACTGTATAGGGAAACCCAAGTATGGAAAATCCCTCCACCTATGCAGATCAGCAACCCTTCTGCAGCTTGATCTTAGAAAGTTGCCTGAGGCACTGAGGGACTAAATAACATGCCCAGGGGTACAGAGCTAGTATGTGTCAGAGATGGTTATGGAATCTGTTTCTTAATACAGAGGCTAGCTCTCTCTCTATTACGTAATGAGGTTGCCCTCTTAAACTATAAACTCTATCAGTGTCAGCAATTAGTTATTCCATCTTTCAAATGATACTACAAGCTTCTTGAGGGTCAGAGTTGAGTCTCATGTTTCTTTGTATCACCCAAGTTGTTTAATACTCTGTGCAAGTAATAGGCATTTTATAAATGCTTTTTGATTGGTCACATTGGCTTGTATTACGAACACCTGGAATATATTTAAAGTGCACATAAATTCCACTTCTTTTTCAATGGAAGTTCATTATTAGGAACTTCTTTCAGGGGGAAAAACCTGTATATGTTTAATAATGATAATATGTCATCCTTTGTGTAAAAAAATTGAGATTACTCTCGCACTGTCATGCTCCTGAATTGCTTGCTTCTTAATTGCCAATCCTTCCACTCATTTAATCAATCAGTCATTGTATAAGCATTTATGAAATGCTTACTATGTGCCAGTCAGTGTGCTAAGCACTGAGGATACAAAGAAAGACCAAAAAAGCCCAAAACAAAACAAACCCTGTCCTTAAAGAATTCAGTATAATGGGGGAGGCACTATGCAAATAATTATGTTTGGACAAGACAATACAGGAAATATTGGAGGTAGTCTCAGAATTTCCTTTGTCATCAAAGAGATCCAGTTGACTGGGATTGGAGGCACAGCCTAGAGTCAAAGCATAGTATCAGTCCTTGGCTATCTTCATTTCATTAGCCAAATGAGCTCCAAATATCCAACTACTGTATGCTGATGTTTTCTTGAATTCAGAAGGCAGTCAAGGTTAAGTGACTTGCTCAGGGTCACATAGCTAATAAGGGTCTGAGATCAAATTTGAACTCAGGTCCTTCTGACTTCAGGGTCAGTGCTCTATCTACTGTACCATCTAGCTCCCCAGAGAGATGTTTTCTTGCAGGCTCCATCTCCTCATCTATAAAATATGGGATGCTCTCTGGATCATAGATCTAGGGCTGGAATTCACCCCAGTTGTCACCTAGTTCATGTTCTTTATTCTACAGAAGCTGAAACTGAAGCCCTAGAAGGGTCAAGTTGCTTGCCCACAATTAAACTGGGAACATGTGGTAAAGCTAGGATTTGAACTCAGGTCCTCAGACTCTAAATTCAAATAGATAAAACATTTATTAAGCACTTACACTTTGTCTTGGGGACACAAATACAAGAAAACAAGATAATCCCTGCCATCTTGCAAGGATTTTACATTCTAATAGGGGAAAAAATAGCAAAAGGAGCTGGTATTCAGTATATTCCCCACTGAGTTAGACTGGATATGGTCCCTTTCAACCCTTACTTTCTAAGAGTCTGTGATAACACTGGGACTAGAAAGTCAGCAAGACTGAGTATAAGTGGTTTGGTGGTGGTGGTGATAGTAAAGGAATTATAAGGGGAGAGAAGAGAAAACAAACATTTATTAAGTGCCTACTATGTGCCAGGAAACCGATAGCATTTTGTAATATGCTTCAAATAGTTACTGCTTTACAAATATTTTCTCATTTGATGCTCACAAACACTCTGGGAGGTATGTGCCATTATTATCTCTATTTTATAGTTGAGAAAACAGAGGTTTAGTGAACTTGCCCCAGGTCACTTAGCCAGTAAGTCTTTGAGACCAAATTTGAACTCAGGTCTTCCTAACTCCAGGCCCAACACCCTATCCATTGTTTTATCCAACTGCCTCTAATAAATAATAAGACCAAATGAGATAGGGGTATGCAATTTGGCAGGCTAAGTGAAACTTGGCAAGCTAATGAAAATATTTGCAGGCCTCAATATGTTTTTTTGCACCTACCAGCAAAGCTGTTTAAATATCATCTTTTTCCTAATGCTTCAAGCTGAAAGTCTCCTAACAATTTAAAAAACCTGGCCCTAGAGGGCAAAACATTCAAAACAAATGACCTTCTGCTCTGGAATCTGCTCCTTCTGGCAGTCTGCTCTTTCCTATTGTCTGTCTGCCAAAACCAGAACCTGGCAGCTTTTTGGAACATGGTTCAAATCACTATTTTTTTTAATGCAGCAATCACTACTGATTTACTATGTTGGAAAGATAGGCCTAAAAACAAAACAAAACAAAAAAAACCCAGGCTGTGACGCAAAAATCTGAACAAGAACAGTTTATTCTGTGGCCAAATTTTATGATACCTGGCTATTGCTAATTTGAACATTCCTGTATATTCTTGGACTTGAAAACTTTTGTAAATTTATATATTAATAGACCAATAAATAATAATACTAATGGAAATTAATAAGGGAATTCTAAGTAGATGTCACCAAATTAAAATAATTTAATTCTCCTGAATGACCTTGGGTTTATTTTGCATATATTATCTATACAACTATTTGTATACATTTTGTCTCTTCCAATAGAAGGGAGACAACTATTTCGTTTTTGGCTTTGTATTCCTAGGACATAGCCAAATACCCAGCACCATGTAGGGGCTAGTAAGTACTTGCTGATTGATTTGTTTTTGTCAAGGTAATTTTTTACATGCTTATGATGCCCATGAAATTTCTTGTTCCAACATTTTTTTTCAGTGAAAAAAGTCTCTAATTTATCAGTAGAGGCAAGTTTAGTGAACAAAATTCAATGCTAATTTTGTTGAAACTCTTAAAACAAATAGCTTCATTTAGTTTTAAATAAGTGATTCCCATAGTCTCCCAGGAATCGTGGTGTGATATAGATGCAAATCCTGAAACACCACAGTGTTAGAAGGAGGTTATAGCACATCACCAATGACTAATGAGATGTGGTATAAAATAAGTAACTTAACTGAGTAACTATATGCATGTCCAGAAAGGGATGTGGGTAAGATGTAGCAAAAATGAGACATAACATATTGGTCGCCTAAAATGGTCCCAATAGTAAAAGAATCATAAGAGGCAATACAGAAAAGTGGCCAGAGAGCCATCCTGAGTCAGGAAGATATGGCTTCAGTTCCAACTCTGATATAAACTTACTGTATTACCCTGGGTTAGTCAATTTATTTCTCAGTGACCCAGGTAACTCACTGAAATAAGGGGCAGAATAGTTGCTGATTTGTAATGGTAGAGGGTATTTCCTCACCTAAAGTTCCCTAGGGATGAAATCACGGCTTTGGGCCTCTCCTGATCCCTTCCTCCCAGTTAGAAGGCTTCTGCTGGTGAGTGTATCCTTTATGGAAGATTTATGAAAATCTTAGGAAGGAAATAGTCTAGGATGAGATGGTATATCACAGGATCTCAGTGGGAAATGTAGGATCCATCTAGACCAGCCCCCTCCTTTTTACAGCTGAGGAAAGGGGCATCCAGAAATGTTGTGACTTGCTCACAGTCAGTTATTAAGGAAAAAGTGCCAATAAGGGCCTCTGATTGTAAATCGAGTGTATTTTCTGCTGCAGTATGCTACCTACCAACTGCTGGAGGATAAGATTACAGATTCGTTAAAGTAACTAAAAAAACCCCCAACCCCCCCCCCTTCCCAAGTATCCCCATGTATGTTTGTCATACAGCCTGCAATAGAGCAGGAGGATGAAGGCACAAAGGATGCCGCTCCCTACCTAGAACAGAATGGAGCTGCACTTTGAGGAATACAGTGCACAGCACCTAAAGCAAAGTTGGCTCGTTGATACTGTAGTGTTTTCACCCTAAAACTACGTGTCCTTGGTGGTATCCTTCATTTTACCTCAGCCCCACTGCCTCTCTTTCCTTCCCTTTCTTTCTAAGGATGCCATTTAGACACTGAGGGTGGGAAGCTTGTTCCCACAGTACTTTCCTCACCATAAGATCCTGTCTGTTTCCTCTCTATCTTTTACACAAACTCCCCTTTCCTCCCACCACATCCTAAGCCCTGCTGGTAATTTCATTACAAATATCTTTGAACCATAGGCGAGAGAGGTTCGTTCTCATAATTGGTTGAGGACAATCTCCTGAGGGACGGAATGAAAAATGAAATGATGAACAAAGAGGCAGGAAGACTCCAGAGCCAGGGAGAAGGTTTGATTGGGGGTTCTGGAAGACAATCTTCCTGTACTTGGCAGAATAATAAATTAACAAAACAATAAACAAGGAAGTGATGAACAACGATGACCCTTAAGTATTTTTTGCCTTTTTTCTCTCCCTGCCCCCAATCCTTGATCCCAAACAGACCAGTTACAGAAGCAGAAAACAAAATAGAGGAAGAAACACAACAGAAAAATCGTTGTTTGGCTTAGCCCTATGGGGCACCATTAGGAACCATGGGTGAAAGATGGAGCGAAACTTCCTAATAATTAGTTACAGAAAAGTGAAATGAGTTGCCTCAGAAGGTCCTGGATTTCCATTCACGGAGACTTTCAAATGGATGCTGGAAAAGCAGTTGGCAATGTAGCAGTCAATACTTGGTAATGAACAGATTGGACTAGATGCCCTCAGAGATACCTCCTTCCAACTCTGAGACTAATTTTATGAGGATTCTTAGATGATCTACATGATCCATGCTCTGGGATACTTGACCTTATTTTCAACAGACTGCTAGTACATTTCTGTCAGGAACATACTTGGTAAGGAAGAAGAAACTATAAACTGACCTCTTTGGATCAAATGAGCCGAAGGATGGGGTTAAAGTACATTTTATATTCATAGAGTAATTTATCAGCAAAGTGTCAAACAAAAAGTTCTAGTCAATGTTTATACTTAGCCTTGCTGAAAAATTCCAGACATAAAAATTCTGGAACAGATTTGCATGAAGAACTCAGAGGACCTACAATCTTTGGCCTAGCATCTCTTAAAAAACAAAAACCAAACCAAAACAAACAAAAAAAAAACCCCCTCTATAATTATTGAAATTTTTTTCCTTAGTAAGAATTCATTTGTTAGCATTTATTGTGAATGTTTCTTTAATTAGAATTTCAGGAAGCATTCTGGATAGTTGAGTTTTCAGAATACACTTACCACCTTTAAACACCCATACTTTGCTTTTTAAATCTTGACTATTTCAGATGGACATGTTTCGAATACATACTGCATAATTCTTTGTAATTTCAAACAACGCGAAACAGAAGTTAACCTATTCTGGATGGCTCAGGATCATCATAGTGAACACCAGTCACGGTAGTATACAATAACAATGATGCCCATAGATGTTATTGAGGTAGATAGTAGGGCTATTTATCATTTCACTAAATGGCCCCAGACTGAGAATTGTTCATTCGTTCTTTCTTTCCTTCCTTCCTTCCTTCTTCTCTCAGAAGTATATATTTTTTGAAAAAAATATTTTTTTCAGTCCTTATTGTCAAGACATTTCTCAGTGATGTCAATATGCCTAACAGTAGAAGCTGTTCTTCCTGGTTTGCTATCTTTAATTTATCATAGATTTGAATATCAAATAGAAAAATTTGTTATAACTGTTACAAAACATATGCAAATTGGTGATGTCATCAAGGTGTTCTCCTATGAGTATAGTGCATATGTTTTAGTGTATGGGCTTTGCAACATCTGCTTTGGGGGCTAAGAAGCATCTTTTCTTTTTCTTTTCTTTTTTAAGATAAAGGAAGTTGTTGGATAGCTGGATTCCAGAAAGGTGCTGTATTATTATACATTATTGGGCTGGCAGTATATTACAAACATACTAAACAAGTGAATCAACTTGGCTTGAATAAATTTAGGTTTACCACATAAAATTTGTATCACTAGCCACATGCTTGATTTTAGAATATGAGCCATGGTTCATAAATAGAATCGATGTTCTTATATGGTTGGAATAGCCTCATTATAGTTACATTTCATTACCACACTCACCCAATTACCATGGCTAATGATGGTTCATGAGAACACTTATATAGCTATTTTCAAGCTACTGTAACAGGATTTAATTATGACTATGAATTTTTATAACTAGGTTGTTGACCTCCATCATTCTCATATTTCATTTTTCTAATGGCCTACATGTTCATAAACTACTTACTCTTGGCTTCCATATGTTAGCTAATTGTTAGATAGCTTTGAAAAAAAAAACACTTGCACTTTAAAGAAGTTATTTTTTTATAGATATCAAGATTTGGACAACAAAAATGGTAATTGCATCCTTTTCTACTTTTTAAAAAGCATTATTACTTAGTTTAAGTAATAATACAATATAATAAAAATAGTGTGAGTAATAATATAACAATATATAATTGAGACAATACACTTCCTTTTTTTTTTGTGAGGCAATGAGGGTTAAGTGACTTGCCCAGGGTCACATAGCTAGTAAGTGTCAAGTGTCTGAGGGCAGATTTGAACTCAGGTCCTCCTGAATCCAGGGCCAATGCTTCATCCACTGCACCACCTAGCTGCCCCCAGAAACACCTATTTTAAAACTGGGAGGACAAAAATGTTTATTTCCACATCCAATTTTAGCACCTCAAAAAGTTTTAACATACAATTTTTATAAAAAGAGAGTCACTAGCCTGAATAATTGTTTCTTTTCAAAACAATTCTTCAGAATGTCTTTTTTTTAGTTTTATCGCAATAAAGTTTAATTTTGCCTCTCATAAATGCCCCCTTTTCTTTTCTGACACTGCCACTATTCTGGAGCAGGCTCTTATTACCTCACCCATGGACAACAACTTGCTGGTAGGTCTGTCTGCTACAGGTCTTTCCCCATTCCAGACCATCTTCCATTCAGCTACCAAATTGATCTTCCAAAAGGGCAATTATGACCATGTCACGACCCTCCCACCCCTTTCCCCTTTCAATAAACTTCCAGGATCAAGCATAAAATCCTCTGACATTCAAAGTCCTCCATCACCTATCTTCCCCACCCATCCACACCTCTCCTGCCTTCTTACACCTTACTCAGCCTTTATTCTGAGATTCAGTGATAAGACATTCCTTGCATAAGATGCTCTTCTTCATCTCCCCAGGTTTTTTTTTTTTTTTTCTGGCTGTCTCCCACACCTAGAATTCTTTCTTTCCTCTTCTCTGCTTTCTAGCTGCCCTGGCTTCCTTCAAGTTCCAACAATCCCATCTTCTACAAGTAACCTTTTCTGATCCCCTTTAATTCTTGTGTCTTCTCTCTGTTAAGTATCTCTAATGGATCCTGTCTATATCTGGTTCATACATAGTTGTTTGTATGTTGTTTCCTCCATCAGACTGTGAGCTCCTTGAGAGCAAGGATTGTCATTTGTTTTTCTCTGTATCCCAAGTGTTTAGTGCAGTGCCTGGCACATAACAGATGTTTAATAATTGTTTATGGACTAACTGACTCATAGAACTGAATTGGCATTACCAAGACCAAAAATGCTGAAATACATGCTTTTTCTTGGGGGGCGGGGGTTGGGGGGGGCAGGGCAATGAGTGTTAAGTGACTTGCCCAGGGTCATACAGCTAGTAAGTTCTCAAGTGTCTGAGGTCGGATTTGAACTCAGGTCCTACTGAATCCAGGGCCAGTGCTTTATCCACTGCTCCCCCTAGCGCTCCCAATATATACTTAAAAAAATTATTTTCCATCACTTAAGAGATTTTACTCATTCCTACTAATCTGAGGGATCTTGTAAGTTAGAGTAAGTTCAATAAGTACAATATTGAACATAATTAATTTACATTATAGATTTTCTGAAAAGGTCTAGAATGGTCTTTAGCAGAGAAATCCATCTCTTTTTAAGATTAAAAAACAACAACAGATGGAACTTCAATTAAAAAAAATTAAATTGTGGATTACTTTTTAAAACAGGAAGTTCTTTAACTTCCTTTAGTCAGCTGTGGCCTACAAGGTCTAATGCAGGAAACAAACAACTATTCCAGTAATAGTAAATACTTTAAAGAACAGCTGCATTTACTGCATTACAAAATTTATACCTATCAGCTTTTCTAAAAGGGCTTACACTTCTGTGAAATACAATATAACTATTAAAGACTTTTGTGATCATTATGATATGAAGAAATGTAATAGTACAGGTCTAGTTTTAAGTAATTTTCTTTAGGTTAAGGGAATTATTTATTTATTTATTTTTTTAAGGGCAATGGGGGTTAAGTGATTTGCCCAGGGTCACACAGCTAGTTAAGTGTCAAGTGTCTGAGGCTGGATTTGAACTCAGGTCCTCCTGAATTCAAGGCCAGTGCTTTATCCACTGTGCCACCTAGCTGCCCCAGGTTAAGGAAATTTTAATGAACATAGCCCACAAAGGAAAGTGAATACACTGCAGATCTTCTTTAAAAATAAAAAAAAGATGGAGCAGCTATGTGGCACAGTGGATAGAGTACTGGCCCTGGAGTCAGGAGGACCTGAGTTCAAATCTAGCCTCAGACACTTAGCATTTACTAGCTGTGTGACCCTGGGCAAGTCACTTAATCCCAATTGCCTCACCCCCCCCCCAAAAAAAAAGATTAAATTCAATCTTCAAATTACAAAAGCCTTAGTAAAATATTTCAAAATTTCTTTGAAACTAAAAGTTTGATCAAAGTAATATTCAACAACTTATATTGAATTGCTTGAGTTCTTGGGGGGGGGGAGGGAGGGAGGAAGAGAATTTGAAACCTGAAGTTTTAAAAAATTGATGTAAAAATTTATTTTTACATGTAATTTGGGAAAATAAAAGTTCTCAATAAATAAATAAAGTAATATGCAAAACTATTAATACACAGTAATTTACATCAAATGCAAAATAACCTTAGCATGCTGAAGTTGGAAGAGCATGACATTTATTTCCAGAGACTCATGGTCTAGGTGTTACTATGCTATTACCTGCCTGTAGGAACATGGGCAAGTCCTACATTCTCCCTGATCCTCATTTTCCAAATGTGTAAAATGAAGGGGTTGGAAGGGATGAGAGGGAACCACAAAAGACCACAGGATTTAGGTTACATGAAAGAATCTTTTTTCATTAAAAAAAGCATTATAGTAGAGCATATCATTTTCCTACTTCCTTAATTTCTGTTAAGCAGTGCTGATGTTGATGGCTGCATTATCTAAAGCATCCCTAAAACAAACAGTGATAGGGACAGAACCTGTGATTTCATTGGTATGTGGAATTCCCTGGGAAGAATATTTTTCTGCCAATGAGTCAGTAAATAAACATTTATTAACACTTACTTTGTACCAGGCTGGCACTGTGCTAAGCAATGGTTATATACAAAGAAAGGCAAAACAGTGTTCCTGCCCTCAAGGAGCTCATATTCTAATAGGGGAGTGATTAAATAGATAATCTACGCATACAGTGTAGATTGAAGGTAATCTCAGAGGGAAGACACTAGAGAACTGGGAGGAGAAGTCTCCGGAAAAAGGTGGGATCTGAGTTATCTTAGAGGAAGTTCAGGAGGGTGGATGAAAATGAGGAAAGAAAGCATTCTAGGAATGGGGGAAGGCTCAGAGTCTGGAGTCTAGAAATGGAACATCTCATGTGAAGGATGCCACTATCCTGGGATTGTAAAGTACATGGAGGGGAGTAAAGAGCAAGACTAAAGACTAGAAAGATAGGAAGAGGTCAGGTGGCTTCTGTTAAGGCTAAAATTCTAGCTAAACTGTCTAAAATTTCTAATGAGTGGTCGCCGATAAATTATAAGCTTTAGCAAGAGTTAGACTCTTAAGCATTTATTAAGGAGAATAAGAATTTGGTAAAGAGAGAGAGAAAGGCCTACATTCATTTATTAAAGGGAGAGCACATTTCTAGCTCCGCTCTCCACCAGAGTCCAAAGGAAAGAGACAGAGAGAGCGCGTGACAGAGCGCCTGGCGCCCCCTTCCTCCTCCCACCAGCAAACATCACTTCCTGATGCCAAAGAAAAGATGCATGGTCTTGTCCTCAAAGACCTTCTTTTCATGGCAGAGCTTTTCTACAGTAAGTCTCCAGCAGGTGGCATCATTCCAATCATTACACTTTAAAAGCCATACAAATAGTTTTATATTTTATCTGGGAGATAACAGGAAGCCACTGGAGTTTACTGAGTAGAGTGATGGCATGGTCAGACCTTAGCTATAGGAAAACCACTTTGACAGATGAGTGGAGGATGAATTGGAGTAGGGAGCGCCTTGAGGCAAGAAGACCAACCAAAAAGCTATTGCAATAATTCTGGTGTGAAGTGATGAGGGTTGCAAAAAAGGCAGCAGAGGAGACATATATGAGAGCCACGAAACAAGACTTGACCACAGATTGGATATATGGGGTAGAGAAGGAATTGAGGATGATACATAGTTTGCAAGCCTGGATGACCAAAAGGATGGTATTACCTTTGATGTAAGAAGGAAGTTAGAAAGAGGGAAGGCTTAAGGGGGTAAAGATAATTCTATTTTGGACATAGAGTTTCAATGTCTAAGTATGAGACATCCAAAAAGCAGTTGGTGATGTGAGACAAACTTAGAAGAAAGGTTATAGCTGGATATATAGACCTGGGAATCATCTGATAACTGAACCCATGGGAGGTGATGACATGAGCAAGTGAGAAAGTACAGAGGGAAAGCAGGATCCAGGATAGATGTTTTGGCAACAAGCATGGTTAGTAGATGTGACCTGGATGAGGATCTAGCAAAGGAAACTGAGAAGGAAGAGCCAGGCATGAGCAATTATAATAACTTCTTGTTGTTCCTTCGTTTTTAAAGAGGACCAATATCAGCATTGAGTGATGTCTTCTTGATTTGTGCAAAAATTGGATTTGAGTCAGAGGTGAGCAAAGTTGTAAGTCTCATTTTTTCTGAGTCATTGAAAATCAAATATGAAAACTTAAGCAAGGAGAAAGTAATGTTATAGCCTGCAAGACGTCAAGGGGAAGAACTGAGAAAAAGGCTATGTGATTTGGCAGTTATGAGAACATGGCAAACTTTGGAGAGGGGGGTGCGTTTCGATTGAATTATGAGGTCAGAAGAAAGATTATAAAGGATTCAGAAGAGAGAATGGAAGTGAAAGCACCCTAATATAGACCACTTTCTCAAGGAGGTTAGTCACAAAGCCATGAAAAGATAAAGGATGATAGCTCATAGGGATGGTTGGATAAGTACAGATTTTTTAAGGATGCTAGAGACATGGGCATGTTTGCAGGAAAAAGGAAGGCAGCCAAGACATAAGACAAAATGGAAGATTAGTGAAAGAATGGGCACCATAGAAGGGGAAATCAGCAGAAGACAGGATAGAATGGAATGCAGGGTGCACATAAAAAGGCTTACTTGGTAAGGTGAAGGGCTATCTTATCATGTTCTAACATGAGTCAGGTGAAGGGGTGAGGAAGATAGTAGGGTCACCCGGGCAATATCTATCAGAGATGGGACCCGACCCTATGCTCTGTCCAGTACATACATATTCCTAACAAAAAAAGAACTATAGTTAAGCAGATGGGTTTAACTCTAGTTTAGCAATCATTCCTCATTCACTTGTAATACTTAGGCTACTACTCTCCCTTAGGGGCTTTTGTGAGTAAAGGGTTGTGGCTTTGTAATTATGACCCCATTCCTCAGTAAATCTAATGAGGAATAACACTGTGTTAGCCCTTACACTTTTTTTTTTTTTTTTGGCATAACATTTTCTGTTTCTTGGTTTTCTTTGACAATTTTAGATTACGGTTTTATGTTGTGTGAATCCTTTGTGTAAGTAAAAAAACAAACTAAATGTTTCTACATGTTAATTCTAAGTCCTTTAAACTTTTTCCTACAGATCCTATTTTGCTCCATCTTGTAATTGTCTAGCTCTTCTCTGAAACTTTTCCAATATGTAAATTCCTTGATACATCAAGATGCTACACACAAATTGTGTTTGTTATAAAATAACTTATCCTTCCTGGTATGTTTTTGAAGATGCCGATCTAATTTGTTATTCTACATCTGCATTTTATTTTTTTAATACTAAAGTACTGTTGCTTAAATCATAGGATTAGGTACGAAGCCACTGAGATAAATGAAGCCAACTTTTTTTCATTTTAATCAGAGCTATGAGTCAGTGTGGTAGTAGAAAGATCCCTGGACTTAGAGTCAGGAAAGATCTGGGTTTGAATTTCACTACCACAACTTATTATTTGCAACTATGGGGGAGTCTCCTAACCTCTCAGAAGATCAGTTTTTCTCAGCTGAAAAGTAGGAATACAGGGTTTTTTGTAAGGATCAAAGCAAGCATACACTATAAATGTGCATTGTGATCACACATCTATTTGTTGTGTGGTGTGTATTGTAATTACACATCCAAAAAAACTGGAGGGAAAAGCCATCAAAAAACAAATACCAAACACAAGTGTCTCATTTCTCAGGAACACACATACCATAATGTGTTTTTGTAGGTTTTATGTATGTCTGCGTGTGTGTGTATAAATACATACACATGTGAAATAATGGAAATTTAGAGATATCTCCCTGCCAAATGGTCATACAGACTATTTGTGCTGGACTTGAAGTAGACCCTTCCAAGCTCTCATTGGTATGATCAGTCACAGCTGGACTCACTGTACATTGTCCCGATATCATGATGTTATTTTTGGTTCTCTCTGAACTCAAAGGACAAACAGTAATTAAACCATAATGCATGTATTTCTGTAAAATCTTATGTGAATCAAAACATATTTCCAATTGAGTAAGATAAGGGTGGCCACCTTGAATAAATAGGCACATGAACAGATTCCTTTAAGGAACAATTTTTTATTTTTTGGTGAGGCAATTGGGGCTAAGTGACTTGCCCAGGGTCACACAGCTAGTAAGTGTTAAGTGTCTGAGGCCGGATTTGAACTCAGGTACTCCTGAATCCAGGGCCAGTGCTCTATCCACTGTGCCATCTAGCTGCCCCTTTAAGGAACAATTTACAAAATTCTAATTTTGATGCTTCTTCATGGCATAGGAGGGGACAATGGGTTATTAATGATTGTCAACAGAGTAAGCTATAGTAGGCGCTACCATGAAGGAGATGCTTTAAATATGGTCATGGTACAGATAATGTCCTGTCCGAGGACCAGTCTAATACTCAACATATTTGGCACCTGTTGGCTAGACATGACAAATTGTTTGGCTATAGTTACCTATTAGAGGAAAACAGAAGATGGTTTTCAATACCATCCAGCCCCTTTCTGTAGCAATAGGGGTGGAGAGGGAGAAACAGAATCAAAGAGCCTAATAATCATGGCTTTCAGATTGTCTTTATAATTAACCTGTCTAAATGAGTAATTTTTGTCCAATTACTGTACCAACAAATTGATACACTACTGGAGGAAGTCAACTATATCCATACTGATATTCTTCATTTAGATGGAATTAGATTGTTTTTTCATTATCCAGGAAAATCTATCAAACAAGATTTCTGTATGATTAAAAAAAATAGCACAAAGCTGTCTCAACAGGGGAATCGGTTGTAATTGATAATATCAAAGGGTACAGATGAAGGATATTTCTGTAGAAAAAGATCCTTAAAGAGTACTTAGTGTTGAAGGAGGCAGCTAGGTGGATCAGTGGATAAGGCCTGGGCCTGGAGTCAGGAAGACCTGAGTTCAAATACAACCTGTGTGATCCTGGATCACTTAACCTTTGTTTGCCATAATCCAGTGGAGAAGGAAATGGCAAACCATTCCAGTATCTTTGCCAAGAAAACCCCATGGACAATATGGTCCATAAGGTCACAAAAAGGGAGACATGACTGAAGTGCGAAGAAACTACTCCAACATCATTTTTAAGAACCTAGGGTTAAACATTTTAAGAGCTTGAAATATTTTTATTTCAAGAACTTTTCTAAACTTGTCTCCTCCCCCCCCCATTGAGTATACTGAAGTAAAACATCACTGCATTGCAGAAATCCAAGGCAAACCAAAACAAGTTTCAAATTGTTCCAACTCAAAAATGATAAATATTCGTACACCCATCTATTTCTGAAAGGTATAAGCCACAGCATGTTTTTAAGTTATTAAAGGTGACAAGAATTCAAGTTAGTTGAATTTTAAGAACATAAAAGGAACCATTATATTACTTGAAATGTTTTATTCTTAACCAATTGTATGTTTAAATTCAAGGCCCTGCTAACCTACTCTCAGAAACTCTCTTGGGAATCCTCTCCTTTTCTGAATCCTGCAAATTCCACAGATGCTCTTCCCATAAAACATTTAATAGTCTTTGCTCAGATTAAAAGAAAACTAAACCACTCCCTAAACACTTCTGTTTTTAAAGGGAGATTTGGAAATAAGGATCTTAAAACTAATTTTATTTTCTGGTATGCAAATTTTTAAATATTAGAGAACTTTTTCAAATATATATTTGATTTCTATAGGGAGAAAAGAATTAAGATATGAGCACAAGGAAACAGACCTTATTGACTTAAATGCTTTTAGGGAGTGGTGAAGGGGAAGAGGGTCTGTGATTTCACAGATGGAGAGAATTCTTAGTGAACAAATTCCCTGGACAAGACAAAAGCAGACCCAAAATGACTCAGCAATTGACCATGAAAGAGCTGCATAAGAGATTAAATGACAGGCTCAGGATAACCCCACATCAGGAACTGTACTTGAACCCAGGTCTCCCTGATTTCTAGGTAGCCCCTCATAATTACCATGAGGTAAATTATCTTAGTATTTTTATGGGTATTTTTAAAGACTTAATTTTGTATAAAGCATGGCCTACATATAAGCACATTTTTGCTGGCCATTTGACAGCAGAAAACATTTTTTGGTTAAGGCAGAATTTTCTAAACTATTGGACATGCTTCTTGGGAAGTGTGAAGCAATGGTCAAAATAACTGGATTTTTTTAGTACAACTTTCACACGACTAATCTTCCATCATAAACAAAGTTCAAAATCAACAAAAGTGAAATTGTGATTAATATATGCAGAACAGCAAACCATCAAATTTCTGTTAAAGATCTGCCATATTCAGTTAATTAGTATAAGCTAATGACACAGTTAAGTGTCATCCTATTGCTTTACTGCATTTCAAATGAAGTATTTATTCTAGAGGTTAAGTGAAAGTTCCACCATATCTTATATATCTTAATATTGTTCATTTTGTCAAGGATGAAATAGCTTAAAGTGTGTGTGTGTGTGTGTGTGTGTGTGTATAGGAGGAGGAAAATGTAACAATTTTTTTTAAAACTTACAAAAGGAAACATTGTAGAGTGGGGAAGAGACATGGATTTAGATCTATTTTTATGCAGGGTTAGCAGCTTTGTGAAGAGATTTGCTGGGAAGGCACATGTAAAATACTGGCTAAAATACTGGTTAGAACTAATTATCAGATTTCATTTACACATGTCAGGTGTAAGAACAGGAAATAAATTATATCATTTTGGACTGATGAGTTAATGAATGTCTAAAACTTTCCACTTGAGCAAAATATAATCTACCACTTCAAACAATTAGACCATTTCACTGACACTGTAGTTAACTAGAGAATTACTTAGCACACTTTTTCAATTACAAAACAAGTTAAACGTCTTATTTTGTTGCATATAGATTCTATCCAATCTTGATGCAACTGCATAACTTAAACCAGCATTGTTCAGAATCTAGAAAATACTGCTTAAAAGCTCCCAGTTAAAGGCAGACAACTTGAAATACTAACACAACTACTAATAAATTTGACAAATCAAAATAAGCACATGGGATAAATAGAAAGACCACTGTATATGAAGTCAAAGTTGAATTCCACTATGACCTTTGCTAATAACTAGCTGCTTGACTTCAGGGAAGTGAATTTAACCTCTTTGGAAGCAAGTTTAGTTTGTAAAGTAAAAGTGTTATATCTACAAAGGTTTCTTCCTGTTCTAAAACTCTATGAATGTATGCTAAGTAGTGCACAGCATAGCATAAGATTAACTATTAGGGATAAGCATGAAATAAGGAGGGGTGGAATATTATGGGAATGCAGTGGGACCCCCCAGAAACCTAAAGATCCCAACCTCCAAAGAATCCTTAAAGCTTTTCCAAGGGAAAAGCACCTCAGGCAGAGCAGGACCCTGGTATGCTGATAAGCAAAATCAAGGTCTTCAAGATGATATACTAATATACAAGATATGGATGCAGGCTTCATATCCTACAGAAGCCCCATTATTCCAAAATCCCCTCTCAGCTCTTTGTAATGTCCATTTCCCTCTTATCTTTTGTAAAGATACAAAAGACTGGTCTCTTACTTGAGCAGGACAGTTACCAAGGTGATCTGTTCCCTGGACATATCTCTCTCCTAATAAATCTTTTTATTAAAAAAAAAAAAGGGATAAGCACATTGGCTTCTTGGCATGTTAGAAATGATCTCAATCATTTCTGTAATTTCCTTAACAATAATGTCAATTTTCAGGTTTTCTTTGGTGAATTTTCTATCTCATCTTCCAAAACCACTCTCAGTTTAGCTATCTGTGAGGGCCAAGTAAAATTACTTCAAAGCACTCTGAAATGACAAAGTAGAAACAAGCACAGTAGCTTATCTCCAGTAGAGTATACACTGAATTCAGTTAATGTAATCAAAACACACAACATTTTTTCCCTAAATATCAAACTATTGTATCTTTAAAACAGTTTTTCCTAAAAATAATTACCAATGTGAATAAGGATAAAATTAGACATTTTCTCTTAATTTATTTTCTAGTTGTGTAGGTCTTCCAACAGAAAGAGGCTAGCCTGACACGAAAAAACTCTCATGTAAATGAAACAGAACCTCCCTAGCAGCTTTCATACTGGATCTGAGAACATGTTTTATATATTAGTTTATGTAGGTGAAGTAGATGGGCAGTAAATGGTCTCTTTTTTACAAGTGTCAATCATTAATCCTCTTCAGAACTTGAATCAGACTCCTGGTCAGAAAGATCAGGGACAGGGAAGCGCAGAATGGCAGCAACTCCAGTCAATTGGCTGAGCTGCTCCCCAGATACATGAAGACTAGAAAATATCCGAACTGTGCCTGCATTCTCTCTGACACTATCCACCAATTTCACATATCTGCTTCGGGTGGCTACATCCTGGTGTCTGAAAAGCTCATCACTGATGAGCAGTGTGTCAATTGCCAAGGCCTCATTGGCCTTTTCCACCTGCTTGAGTCCATAGAAAGCTCGGTCAGGTTCATGTTGCAACATCTTGTAGAAATCATCTAAGGCTTTTACTTCACCAGCAGCCTTGGTGTCTGAGAGTCGGCTGGCCACAGTAGGATCACAAAGGGCTTCTTTCAATGAGTATTTGTGCCCGGAAGAGGCATGTACCTAGAATCAAAGTACAGAAGTTAGATCAAATCTTTTTTTTTTTTTTAAAGTGAGGCAATTGGGGTTAAGTGACTTGCCCAGGGTCACACAGCTAGTAAGTGTTAAGTGTCTGAGACTGGATTTGAACTCAGGTACTCCTGAGTTCAAATCCGGTGCTCTATGCACTTCGCCACCTAGCTGCCCCTTAGATCAAATCTTTTAAAGTACATATTCTACCTTTAAAAAGTTAACTCCTACTTGTCCAATTAATGTTAAATAGGTCAACTCTAACTGAGGTGTCAAAGCATGCAAAGCATTAACCTTGCTTAACTTATGTAGAAACGATTCATAAAGAGTTCAAACACAGATTTATCAGATATTTATCTCTTAGTATCAAACTGCTTATTATAAAGTAGTACATCTAAGCCATTTTTTTCCTAAAAGGAATTATCTAGGTGAATAAGGATGTGACATTAATTTTCTTTTAATGCCAGCATTAAATTTTTGGGATAACTGGATATGATTAAGAAGAAAGTCACTTCGATATCCCTTTAAATGCCCTTCCTCCTACACTATTTATAAAACTGTATGCCAACCCCTAAGTCCGTTTTGGGTCACCCCTTTGACCAGATTACTGTACCTGAAGGAATTTGGACCGGTTTTCGAGCAGCAGTTTGTTGTCCGTCTTCACGGCCTGCTGGAACATGTAGTCGCAGAACTGTTCCCTCACGAAGCCGGGGCTGGCCACCAGGACGCACTTGACCACGTCGAAGTGGATGTGGCGCTGGATGGCCTGAACCACCTGCTCGTAGAAGCGCTCCAGGGCCCGGTCGTGCTGGGAGCAGTTGCCCCTGCGCTTGCGGGGGATGTTCACCTCCACCTTGGCGCGGGTGAGGGTCATGCTGGGCGTGACCAGGCAGATGTGGGCGAGGCCCTCCTGCATGACCACGGCGGCCACGTCCGCGCTCCAGGCCGGGTCGCAGGCCTGCTCGATGCGCTCCAGGACCACGCTGTCCCACTGCTTCTTGGCCAGCGTGAACTGGCGGTTGGGCTCCAGCTCGATGGTGTGGTAGGCACCCATCTTGACGTACTCGTTCTCCTGGATGTTGGTGCCCTTGACCCGCAGCTGGCACGCCTGCGAGTCGAAGTCGATGGTCTCCACGCAGAGGGTGAGCGTGGTGCGCACGCGGTTGCTGCCCACGCTGCCCGTGGAGGACTCGGTCTGCACCTTGCGGATGGTGGAGGCGCGCAGGCTGTCGCCCACCTGCAGCAGGTTGTAAGTGTGCCACATGTCCTCGGGCTCCTCGGGCACCAGGGTCACCTGGCCCGCGTTGTCCTTCTCGATGTCCTTCCTCACGAGCTTCATGCTGGCGGCGGGGGCGGCCGGGGAGGGGGACCGGGGGGCCGGGCTCCGCCGCCTCCGGCCTGGCTCTGGCCGCTGCTGCCGCCGCCCCGCCGGACGGGTACTCGCCTCGCGGAAGGACGGCAAGAACGATTCGTAGAACCCTCCTCCTACCGCGCGCGGCGCTCAGGACCCCGCCGCCCCGGGTGGGAGGGAACCGCGGTCAAGACCCGGACCCTCTTAGTCCCGTGGACACCTCTCGGGGGCTGCCGGGCAGCGCAGACTTAACGGCGGCTGGCTAGTGCGCCTGCGCGACAGACCCCGCCTCCCCAGCCACGTCTCTACCGGCGTACGTAAAGTTACGGGAGCGGTAGACGGCGCATGCGGCATGCGCAGGCTCACTGAGCACTTAAACCTCTGCTCGCTGGAGCTGGCTTTATCATCATCAGTGAGAAGTGGGTCTGGGTACGTTATGACTATTCCTACTGGGCAGCCGCTGCGCGGGCTCCCGCGGGTGGGCGGGAGGGGCACAGGGGAGGCTCAGAATCCTCTCTGCGATGCCTGCTCTGCATCTCCCGTACCAGCAGCAGCACACGGAGTCTCTCTGCCTTCCAAATGGAAGGGATTCATTCATTCATTCTTTTAATATTCTGCAGACATTTATTAAGCGCCTACTTTGTACCAAGTTCAGGAGACCACGCATAAAACTGAAACAGGCCCTGTACACAGAGAGCTCATAGTCAATTAGATTTAAGGCAGTCAGGGATCAGTGAATGTCTTAATATTTTTGTAAACCCATCTTTTTCTTTTCCTTTTTAAAAAGTTAGGTGGGGAAGTGGATAGAATTCCAGGCCTGGAATTAGGAAGACACTGGAGCTCAAATCTAGCCTCAGACTCTCACTATAGCTTTGTGACCCTGGACAAGTCACAACCTCTGCCTCAGTTTTCTCATCTGTAAAATGGAATAATATATATTACATACTATATATATATATATATATATACACATACATGTATACACATACACACATATATATACACATGTGTATACACACACACACACACACCCAGGAATCTTGTGAGGATCAAAGGAGATGACAGTTGTAAATAGCTTAGCTCTGGTGCTTGGTAAACAGTAAATATAATACAAGTGTTAAATGTTAGCTATTATTTGTGTCCCCTGCAATTAGCACAGTATCTGGCACATAGTAGGTGCTTAACAAATGTTTACTGATAGATTATTGATTTCCTTTGTAATCCTAAGAATTTTATTTTATACATTTAAAAACTATTCTGAGATGAGTCTGTAGACTTTGCCAGTCTGCCAAAGGGCTTCATGCAGGGGCTTGCCGAAGGCAGCTACTTCATTGTTCATTTTTCACTGTGGGCATTTACACCTCAGAAATTGGCAAACTACAAATCAGGGCATGATTTATTGTTTGGTTGATTGTCTGGACGGAAGAAAGGGATGGACTGTTAAAATGCTAGTGTTAGATGAACTGATGTTAAAATGTTAATAATGCAGGTTAAACTTTAAAGTGTGTTGTATTCCCCCCCCCCCCCCCCCCCCGCTGGGTGTTAAACATTTACCAGGGCACTCCGTGACACCAAAAAAAAAAAAGAAAAAAGAATCTCAGGTCTAAATGGTCAGTGATTTTAGTAATTAACTATGGAGTCCGTCTTTCTTTCCCTCCCCCTACTTTCCTCCCTCTTTTTTTTTTTTTAAGGCAATGGGGGTTAAGTGACTTGCCCACAGTCACACAGCTAGTAAGTGTCAAGTGTCTGAGGCCGGATTTGAACTCAGGTACTCCTGAATCCAGGGCCGGTGCTTTAACCACTGCGCCATCTAGCTGCCCCCTTCCCTCTTTTTTTAGAGATGAGGAATTAGGCTCAATGAGGGTAAGTGACTTGCCCAAAGTCAGGGAGGTAAGTAAGAGGCAGAGTAGGGATTCAAACTGAGATCCTTAGACTCCACATCCAGACCTCTTAATATAGAAAGGGCCAAGCACAAAAGTCATTGTGATTGGGATGGTGGGTGACGTTATCTCTGACAGACCACTATGGCCCACCATGATCCTCTGCTCCCATGTGCATACTCAGCAGATTGCCAGTTTGAGCTGGGTATACATGTGGGGTTTGTGTATCATTGGTTTCCAAGATAAACGGCATTCCAGCTTTGCATGCCCATCAAGCCAGGTTGTCTTTCTGATCTTTCTAACTGTCCTCAAATGACCTAGTTTTAACTAATGACTAAAAAGCACTGAATCCAGAGCCAGAAAGCATTTGTGGAATTTACCATTTAGAAAGCCTTGCAGTTACTTGACCCAGTGTCCTGGGAATTGCAGAATCTAAAGCTAGCGATCTCCACTTTCTGTAGATCAGTAGCCTGTGTAAAATGCTGGATTTGGAGACGGATCTCTTCACAGTAGTGTGGGGCCAAACATGACTGGTCAAAATCAAGCCAAAAAACAGGGAGCAATTGGATACATCAGGCAAAAAGTTTTCAAACAAGATTGCTTCTGGCCCTGAATTATCCAGATCAACTGCTAATACTTCTTAGCAAATTGCTTATGGTACAGCAGTCTCTAAGTAGAGTTAAGTTTAGTAAATGACTTTGGCGATCCAAAGTCCCTTGTCTCACCCAGAGTACTATATCTGTTTCTTCTTCTCTACCTGGTCCCATTTAAAAGTCTTACTCTAAATGCCCAGCAACATTCATATAAGTGAAGGGTTCTTAACAAGGGCTCTATAAACTTTTTTTTTTAATTTGATAACTGCATTTCAGTCTGTAACCTGAGTATGTTGGGCTGTGCCCAGTTTGTCTAACATGGTGGTCCCCTTGAAGGGCCTTTTGAGCATGCCCAGTTTGCCTAACCTGGAGCCCACTGGTTCCTCTACCACACAAGTAGGGGTAGTTTCCTTTTTGATTGGCTACCTTCAGCTTTAAAACTGGTGAAACTGAGCAGGTCATTCTCTGTTGGTATCTTTTTGGCAACTCTTATCTGTTGCATCTACCCAGTTTACCCACAGTGGGGATGTCCTGAACTGAACTGGTGAAAGGAGAACGACTTTCCTTCTCCCACTCTCTCTTTTACCCTGAGAAATGGGCCTGGGGTTGCTTGTTAACATTCTGTGTTGGGGCGGCTAGGTGGCTCAGTGGATAAAGCACCGGCCCTGGATTCAGGAGTACCTGAGTTCAAATCCGTCCTCAGACACTTAACACTTACTAGCTGTGTGACCCTGGGCAAGTCACTTAACCCCAATTGCCTCACTTAAAAACAAAAACATTCTATGTTGTTGTCCTCAGCTTTAGGTGACATAGGTGATCCCCCTAGACTGGATTTTAAACTATGTCATACTTAGAGCTAGAATAAGCCAGGGTGCATGGAGACTCCAGCCCCAGGTGGGGTTTGGACTTGGAACTGAGACTGTGCTCAACAGGAATTGAACTAAACTATGAACCTAATCCCCTTTCCCTCTCCAGGGACTAAGGTGGTACCTAGGGAAAGAGGAGGATCATGGGTCCCACCTGATGAAGAAGTAAATTTTGTATGTTTGTGATACCTTGTGAAGTAAAGATTTCTGTGTAAAAGCAATTATGACTGTTCTTGGTTAATGGAAATGGGTGCAGGGAATCACACTGCCTATACTTGGGAGAATATCATCAGTAGCAGCTGGAGCCAATGGCAATGAGCAGACACCCCTCAGTCCTCTTAAGGATACCAAAGAACCTTGAAGAAGGGGTGAAACAGTAAACTAAGACCTGGTTTTCAGGTAGTAGGGGTCAGGACAAGTATAATTAGTTTCCTTTATAAGCCTATGTATGTTATTTAATGAGTTTAAAACATTATCCATACTAGGTTTTACCTAGTCTCCATTATTCTCCAGAGGTTTTACCAGATTGTCAAAGGGGTCCATGGCTCACAAAAAGGTTAAGAAACCTGGTCCCCTGAAACAGCTAGGTGTCATAGTGGATAGAGTGCTGGGCCAAGAGTCCAGAAGACTCATCTTCATAAATTAATATCTGGCCTTAGACACTTAATAGTTCTGTGATCCTGGGCAAGTCACTTAACCCTGTTTGCCTCAGTTTCCTCATCCCCAAAATGAGCTGGAGAAGGAAATGGCAAACCACTCCAGTATTTTTGCCAAGAAAACCCCAATGAGGTCTTGAAGAGTCTAACATGACTGAACAACAACAACCCACTAGTTGTAATTCCGGTCTCAAGCTTGGAACATTTGCATAAGACTCCCTTAAATCACAGAGAAAAGGAGAAGCAGTTATAGAATGTCTAAGTATGTTCCAAGATCTCTTTGAGGCACTTCTATTACATGTTATTGTGACTCTCCCAAAATTGAGCTCTTTGGGCTCTCCCACTTGAAGCGATGCAAACCTCAGACTGGATTCCTGGTAGACAGCTCAAACTCCACATGTCCTCCCAATTTCACTGTTTCTACTGGTTTTGCTACTGACTATTGTTCTGGTCAGGTTCACCACCTCAGTTTCATCAGTAACTCCTCACTCTTTCTCTTTTCTTTTCTTTTCTTTTTTTTTTTTTTTGGTAAGGCAGTTGGAGTTAGGTGACTTGCCCAGGGTCACACAGCTAGTAAGTGTTAAGTTTCTGAGGCCGGATTTGAACTCAGGTAATCCTGAATCCAGGGCTGGTGCTCTATCCACTGCGCCCTATAGCTGCCCTTCCTCACTCTTTCTCAAGCACATGTTCAATCTGTTCTTAAATCTTGGTTTCTCTTTGTGCTTGTTTGAAAAATTCATACCATTACTCCTGTAAATCTCTTCTCTACACACCCAGTGACCTCAGGTCCTCATCACTCTTGCCTTGACTATTGCAATAGCCTCCTAATTGGTCTTCTTGCTTCAAGTTCCAATTCACCCTTGAATAGTAGCCAAAGAGATTTTCTTAAAGCACAAGTCTGAACAGATCACTCCCCTTCTCAGTAAACTCCTATGGTTCATTATTACCTCTAGAATCAACTATAAATGCCCCTGTTTGACATTTAAAGTTCTTCTGAACCTGGTCTCATCCTACTTTTCCAGCCTTCTTATACATTATGATATTAGTATTTTTATGCATGACCCTTTGCCTTCTGTCTCTGTGATTTTGCATTAGTTGTCCCCAATTTCTAGAATGTCCTTCCTCCTCACCTCTACTTCTTAGAATCTCCTGTTTCCTTCAGTACTTACTCACCTTAAGCATCATCTTCTATGTGAGATCTTTCCTGACACCCCCCTCACCCATTACTGCCCTCCCCTACCAAAATTACATGGTGTTTATTTTGCATATTGTGCAAACATTTATTTCGTATCAATCTGTATGCATATCTTTGTCACATACACCCATACTTTGTGTATACCTACATATGCACATACATAATCTGGCCAGCACTTTATCATAGTGAGGGTAGATAGTATGTGCTTAATAAATGTTTTTGGACTGATTTAATGATAAAGATATCATACCATTCCACCACACAGTATGGGATATCCTATCTCTGTCACCATGAAGCTATGTCGTTGGCAATTTGAGTATTTATATTTAAAAATGACTTTGAACAGAGGCAAGGCCTAATAACTACACCAGATTTGTTTTCAGATAGGCACAGGGAAGTCCTGCACTCTTCACTTGTCATAGTTAGTGCTTTTAGGCCCTGGTGGTCTCAGGGTTTAGGAGCTAACCAAGAACTGTTTCCTGAATGAAGTATCATACTGCCTGCTTATGGTATGCAGGCAGGAGACAAGCTAGGGGCATGAAAATACTTCATTCCACTGTATAATGCTGTAATGTGTTTAGAGATAAGTTCTTTAGCTAATGACCCAGAGGATCAAACATTTTCCTGGTGAATGGTAGTATATTTGGAAAACTTGAAAGGCTAATGCCCCTTGTCCATAATTCCACTAACTTTATAACTCCCTTCACATTCTTCTTGTCCTGTTAGCTCTCTATCTGATTGAGAGATCAGCAGTATCTTTGAGAATGATCTAAATGATGCTTTAGAAAAATATACAACTTAGTAATTATTAAAAACATGTGAAGGGGCAGCTAGGTGGCACAGTGGATAAAGCACCAGCCCTGGATTCAGGACTACCTGAGTTCAAATCTGGCCTCAGACACTTGACATTTACTAGCTGTGTGACCCTGGGCAAGTCACTTAACCCCCATTGCCCCCCCCCTCCCAAAAGCAAAAAGAATTAAACTAAAAAAACAAAAAACAAAAAAACCATGCCTATACTATATCCCACAGAACTTTAAAAAAATGTGATGCAAACCCATGAACCTGTCCCTTTAGATTAGTTGCTTCATCAGTTGAACATTCCTATATTTGATCTCAAATATCTGCAACAATTTGGGATATATTCTTTCTAGGAATTTAACACTTACTAGAGATGATGTGAGGGGAATCCATGTCCTGTTATTTGTTTTAGTATCAATTAAACTTAATTTTTTTTTTTTTTTGCGGGGCAATTGGGGTTAAGTGACTTGCCCAGGGTCACACAGCTAGTGAGTGTTAAGTGTTTGAGGCTGGATTTGAACTCAGGTACTCCTGAATCCAGGGCCGGTGCTCTATCCACTGCGCCATCTAGCTGCACCTAAGCTTAATTCTTAAATTGTTATACTGGTGAAAAACTTGTGAATGTTATTAACATTACTATCTGTAGAATTTGTTAGTAACCTATTAATAATATTAACACTGTTAATTGTGAAACTCATTAAAAGAAGTTTCTCTAGTACTTTAAAAATGGTTCTAGTTATACATGCATTTTTGTACTTTCTAAAAATAAAGAATTCTAGAAACACTAGGTCTCAGTTTTGTTGTTTAAATTTAAAATGGATTCTGACTCATTAGTCTTTTGTCAACCAAGTCCTTTTTTCTTGCCAATAATTTTAATTATATTTGTCACTTATTCTAAAATTGATCTTGTTTTGGAGTTTTATCCCCATGAATGTTAGTTATAAAAAGTTTAGTGATGTCACCTGTAAAGAATTAATTGTTATTTGAGGTTTTTATGCCTCTTTGAGCACTGGCCTGGAGCTCCGCAAACCGCACGATGCTCCACCCACTGGTTGTAGCCATTGCCAGGGCTCTGGCACCTTAAGTCATCACCACTCGCCGACGCCTACATGGGCCTGGCAAAATTATAATGATTGGAAGCCTAGTGAGGGCAGTCATGTGACTGTCAGAGCGGCCATCCCATTGGCTGGGACTGTGTGGGGTGTTTCTAGGTTTCGGGGGGGGGGGGGGAGAATTGGGCGTTCTAGGTGGAAGCTGAAGAACAATAGGCATTCTGCTGTGTATTTTCAGCCGATTCCTGGGCTGTGGTATTTTTCAGGTATTATAATTTCCCTTTCTCCATTTTTATTTCCTTTCCCTTGATCCTACTGATCCTGTTTGTGTTGTTTTTTTTTAAGTTCGTTCTTGTTAAAATAAATCTTGTTCTGTTTTGAGGGAGGCTGCCGGTTTCCTTCCTTGCCCCAATATTGCGGCGAGCTGCTTAGCTAGTACTCCCCAATTAAAAATTGGTCCCCACAGTTTTTGGCGAGTCGACCAGGAGTTGATTAACCTAGTGAATTTCTTTACCACCCCTCCCCCCCCCTTGCCAATCCACTTATTTGGCCAGGAGCCAACTAACCTGGGGGACCTTCTTGCCCGTCCCCCACTGCACCCTTAGGCAATCTCCCTAGCTCTTAAAAAAGAAACCTTAGCGTTTATCTTGCTGGTCAGAGAAAAGCCGGTTCATTTTGAACTGCACCATGATTGAATATTTGGCTCCCCCCTTGTATATTCTAATTGGCATATTTTGGGACAGCATATTGTCCTGATTTAAACTGTTGGCCTGCTCAATACTTATTCATGGCATTGCTGGTTTCCTCCTCACAAACACAGTAAAAAATCCTTGGAACAATGGTATGGGAGAGTTTATCTTTCCCATTGAGGATATATACAATTTGAGTGGAACCATTACAACTAAATTAGAACTTTACTATACCACTATCATTATAACTCAAATGGCTATAAATTTTCTTCTCATTATTGTCATTATTGCAATTTTTTTTTCCAAAAAAGCTGTAAAGAGAGGAAGGAATGTGATCATAGTAGACCACGTGTTCAGAGGGATACCCATACAGGTCCCTCTACTGGAGATGACCTGAGTTCAGAAACAGATTTAGACCAGTCTTTAGAATCAGATCAACAGAAACTGCTCCCCCTACAGAATGTTACAGCCCGCAGAGGAGCACAGCATAAAATACATAGCCCATTCAGTCCAAAGGATCTGTGTGCACGGAAGAAACTTATACCTAGGTTTGATCAGAATCTGAAGCCAGTAATTTCGCAGTTAAGGTCTATATTTAATACATATCAACCCACTTAGGCCCATCTCACTTGTGTTATGGAAATTATACTATCCCCAAGTGAAATTGCAGATATTGTCACAGCAGGAAATTCCTTGGTGGCCTCTGGGGAAGCTTTAACAGAGTGGCTTCTCCAGGTGCCAAACTGGGATTATAATGATCCATAGCAATTCCAAGAATTAAAAAATGCTAGAGAAACGCTACTGAAAGGAATGGAATCCTGTTCTAAGAAATCTGACAACTGGCAAAAGTTTTTAAAACTCGCTCAGGAGCCTAATGAACAACCTAATAGATTTTATGATAGCCTTTGTGAAGCTGCTAGGCAAGTCACATGACTGCCCTCACTAGGCTTCCAATCATTATAATTTTGCCAGGCCCATGTAGGCGTTGGCGAGTGGTGATGACATAAGGTGCCAGAGCCCTGGCAACGGCTACAACCAGTGGGTGGAGCACTGTGCGGTTTTCGGAGCCCCAGGCCAGTGCTCACAGAGGCATAAAAACCTTAAATAACAATTAATTCTTTACACAACTATAAGGATTTCCATCATACAACATTCAAAACTGGCACTGATATAAGAAGCAATGGACTAGGAGTTAGGAAACCCAGGGTCCTAACCCCACATCCACTGATACTTTAAGATGTGATCCTTCTGAGTTTCAGTTTTTCTCATCTGCATAATAAGGGGATTGGAATATAAGTGGAAAGAACAAAAAACTCAAATAGAATGCTATATAATTATCTGACCTATATATGACCATGTCACTCTCTTATTCATTAAACTTCAGTGGCTCCCTATTTCCTTTCAGATAAAATATAATCTCTCCAGGTTTTTAAAGGCTATACTCTTAGAAAATAAAAAACCTGCTCTGGACATATCTTTCAAGCCTCATGATACATTACCCCCTTTCTCATATTATAGGGTCCAGACAAACTGGCCCTTTCATGTTCCATCTCTGTGCCTTTTCACTGGCCTGGAAAGCATTCCCTCCTCACCTTTGCCTCATAGAATCCCTCTCTTTTTTCAAGATACAACTCAAGCACCACTTTCTATATTGTCCTTCCTGATTCCACCAATTGCTAGAGCTTTCCTTCACTTAGTACCTTATACTTAACTACCTTGTATCCATTTCGTATTTATTCAGTATATATTTTCTTTTTTGTTTGTTTGTTTTTGCGGGGCAGTGAGGGTTAAGTGACTTGCCCAGGGACACAGAGCTAGTAGTGTCAAGTGTCTGAGGCCAGATTTGAGCTCAGGTCCTCCTGAATCCAGGGCCCATGCTTTATCCACTGTGCCAACTAGCTGCCCCTTTCATATGTGTTACTTCCTCTAAAAGTATGTCAGATCCTTCTAAGTAAAGATATTTTTTCCTTTAAAAATTATATGCCCAGTTCCTAGTACAGGCCTTTAATAAATGTTTGTTGATTGGTTGATTGATTAATTCATGAAGTATAATGACCAAATTTGGTCTGGAGAAGAGTTGAGAAAATGCACCATCCTCCCTTTTTTGTAGTGCCAGGAGACTAGGGCATAGAATACTACATCTATTGTCAGACACAGTTGATATTTTGGTTGGTTTTGCTGAACTGCCTTTTCTATTTTAAAAATTTTTTAATGCATCTTTCAAGGGATGGCTGATGGGTAGGCATGAGAAAAATTATGAAATGAAGGCAATATAGAAAACACTACCAATAAAATATGATTAAAAAAAGAAGAAAAATTGGTTAGATTAGATAATCTCTTAAAAGTTTTTCAGTTTTCAAATACCATGCTGTTCAATTAAGTGCTGGACTAGGAATAGAGCTAGGCTAGTCCTTGTCCTACCATTTGCTAACTGTGTAACTTTAAGCAACGTGCCTCAGTTTCTCTTGTGTAAACATCTGCATTATAATATCTTTAATATTTGCTTCATGTGATTGTTGTGAAGGAACAAAGAAACTAATAGATGTAAAAGTGCTTTGTAAGCTCATAAAGCCCTCCACAAATATAGTTTATATATGTATGTATTCTTGGCTGGGAGTCAGAATTCTGAATGGCAACCTGCCAGATTGGGCAACTTGAAATGATCATAGTTATTCCTCTTTGGAAAAGTGGCCACTGATGTGTCTGAAGGAAGGAGTCTGACAGCTAATCTGTTCCCTGGCTTCTCTTTGCATATGCCTTTTTTAGGCTTCACTGGGTATGTGGAGTGGAGCACTGTTGCTTAGTAGACATAGAATGATAGATTAAAAGTTGGAAGGGGACCTTAGAGCCCACTGAGTTTGATCCCCTCATTTTAAAGGTGAAGAAACTGAGACTCAAAGAAAGGTCAAGTGACTCATCCAGGGTCATATAGCTAATAAATTCATATCATCATAGGAACAGAGAGTTAGAGGTAGAAAGGATTTTAGAGGTCATCATATTCAGACCCTGTCATGGTATCTGAAGCATGAGTCTAACTCAGGTTTTTCCAAGTCCAAGTATTTACTACTTTTTACTACATTTACTACTGAACCTATTCTGTAATGGCAGTCTTTCCTGCTGTAAGGATATTGTAGGAATCTTTATACATGCAAATGGAAATTGGCCCCTCTTAAGTTCAGGAAGAGATTTGGGTTTAATTTGTCCATCATGGACACCAAAATACTGTAACAATTGGAATGACGCCACCTGCTGGAGACTTACTGTAGAAGAGTTCCGCCCATGAAGCAAAGGTCTTTCAGGGCAAGACCAGGAGTCTTTTCTTTGGCGTCAGGAAGTGACGCATGCTAGTGGGAGGAGGAAGGAAGAGACTGGTGCTCGCTCAGTCTCACACTCTGGCCTTTGGACTCTGGTGGAGAGCGGAGCTAGAAATGTGCTCTCCCTTTAATAGATAGGAGTCTAGGCCTTTCTCTCTCTCTTTACCAAATTCTTATTCTCCTTAATAAATGCTTAAAAGTCTAACTCTTGCTAAAGCTTATAATTTATTGGCGACCACTCATTGGATATTTTAGACAGACTAGCTAGAATTTTAGCCCTTAACAATACCAAATCATGTTACGTTGGTCTGTTAGTTATTAAAACAAAAAAGAATAGAGAAATCTCAAAATCATTATGTAGGGGGCAGCTAGGAGTGTGGAAGTGAGTGAGGAAGACCTGAGTTCAAATCCAGCCTTAGGTACTTACTGTGTGACCATGGGCAAGTCATTTAACTTCTGTTTGCCTCAGTTTCCTCATCTGTAAAACGGGTACAGTACTAGTGCTTATCTGACAGGGTTATTGTGAGGATCAAATTTGATAACATCTGTAAAGCACTTAGCACAATGCCTAGAACATAGTAGGCACTATATAAACCTTAGCTCTTTTCAACATTATTTGTTGTTCAGTCTGACTCTTTGAGACTGTAAGGGGCTAAAATTCTAGCTATGATGTCTAAAATCTAATGAGGGGTCGCCTTAAATTAGAAGCTTTATCAAGAGTTTAGACTTTTAAGTATTTATTAAAGTTCATCAGAAGTTGGTAAGGAGAGAGAGAAAGGTAAAAACCAAACTTCATCTAACTATCTAAAAGACCCCAGCATCCGCCCTGCCAAGCCGAGGTCAGGAACTGAAAAGGCCGCTCCTTAGGGGCTTCCTCCAGAATTTCCTGCCCCCCCTCCCACAGCTCCCCTCCAAGATAATTGGCTGGTAACTTTGACTGACACAACTAACAGGCGCTAAAGTCACACGGTTTCCAAGTCACATGCTGTCTCCTCATGGTGGAGCTTCCTTCCCTGCAATATCTTTCTCAACTGGTTGGTAGCGCTCTAAATCTCACAAGACCCCATTTGGGGCTTTCCTGGCATACATGCTGGATTGGTTTGCCATTTACTTCTCCAGCTTGTTTTCTGGATGAGGAAACTCAGGCAAACAGGATTAAGTGATTTACCCAGAGTCACACAGCTAGACGGTGTCTGAGGCCAGATTTAAACTCAGAAACGTGAGTCTTCCTGACTTCCTGCCCAGCCCTCTATTCACTGGGCCATCTAGCTGTCCCCATTATTTTTTAGAGGGCTCTTTTAAGGACAGATAACAAATATGTCTTTGAAATAATAACTAGCATTTATATAGCTCCTTAAAGACTGCGAAGCTTTTTTACAAATGTTATGTAATTTTACCCTTACAGCAACCCTGGGCTGAGGGTGCTATGATTACTCCTGTTTTACAGGTAAGGGAACTAATACAGGCCAAGGTTAAATGACTTGCTTGGGGTCACACCAGCTATTAAGTGTCTGAGGCTGGATTTCAACTCAGGTCATCCATCTCTCTGGCAACCTGTACAGCACTATTGTGCCACCTAGCTTCCTGACAAAAAGAAATTTCTGAGGTTTCTTAATTGGTAGCTACTGAGTACAGCAGATATCCTGTTGTTTGAACTTGGAGTCTGGAAGACCTGAGTTCAAATTAATTCTCAGACACTTAATAGCTGTGTGACCTTGGGCAAGTCACTTAACCTTTGATTGCCTCTGTCTCTTCAACTGTGAAATGAAGATAATAATACCACATTCCTTGAGGGTTGTTGAAGGATTAAGTGAGATAAAATTTGTAAAACATTTAGCATAGTGCCTAGAATAGAGTAAACACTACATAAATGCTAGTAGTAGTAGTAGTAGCAACAGCAGCAGCAGTAGCAGTTGTACTTGTTCTATTGTATAAGTTGGAAGCATATAATTCATGCACACATGCACCAAGGGACTAGAGGAAAGACTTCTACAGAGAAGCAAGATTTGCTCATACATTATACTGAGTGAGTTGTTTCCCAGCATATAGTTCTGATCTTCACAAACTATGCATAGTTCCCATTGCCTGCTAAAAAAGTAAAAATTCTGATTTAGACACTCTACGAATTCATTAGAATGATAAGCGAAGTTGGATGATCATTTGATTAATTCATACACACATCGCCCTAGTGGACGGTAACAACCTAGGATGTGGCCAGGGTATACTAAAGTTGGGGTCCTGTCCCATGGTAGTCATCACTGCATGATCCTTTCCAAAAAAGTTCACGTGCTACTTTTAAGCAAACTGTTAGGTTTTGAATGTGCTACTGGTAAAACAAGCAATTATCTCCTTGAGTAAGTTATAAGCTTGGCTCTGGGAATCTATGAGGGAGGTAGAGGGATCTTTTTCCAATTTCTGCATCCCAAAGGACACATTATCAACATCAAAATTTTCTGATAATAGAGTTTTAAAAAATATAAAGAACTATGGCACAATGATTATAGGTTGTTTTAGATAACCATCTTTTTGAGGATGTAATTAAAGATGAATAACTCCTAAGTTTCTCTGAAAGTCTACCATTTTTTCTAGGAACTGTGATGAACAGTTAAATTCATTGACATTTCTTAATTCTCTATTGAACTTTCTTTGACAGTGACTACACTTTTCCTAGTCACACATAACAATGAATAGACAATCTATTCTGATTTTAGAACTGCAGTGTTGATTTCTAAAATATTGTTAAATTCTATTTCTTCACAAGGAACTAAATAATACCATTTTGGTTTTGACAAGATTTCAACACCAGTCTCCTGGCCAGTTTTTGACTTTGACTTTATCTCATAAAAACACATTACAATTTGACAAGTCATAAACTTGAAAACAGAATTACTGATGGCAAAGAAAAACAAGTAGGAGAAGGGGGGTAGGGAGGAGCTAAAGATTAGGCCAATTGGAAAGAAATCATAGAAGAAGCAAGAGAGATGGACAATGATAAGCTTTCATTCCAGTTTGTGAGCTACCAGAAATAGCTTCATTTGTAATGTTGTTAGGCAAGAAACAAAGTTAAATTAGTTAATCTGTCTCATTGTTATTCTTCTTGCCTCTGCACTGGAAGTTTTGTGAATTTTTTTTTTTGACACCATTCTAATTGCTTCTTCTGATAAATTATTTGAAGCATTAAATTTCATAGAATCATGGGATCTTACAGAGAAGGTCTTAGGAATGGGATCTTAGGAAGTGAAGTTAGAGGTCATTTAGCCAAACTTGAATGAATAACCCTTCTATAAAATCTCATACAAGTTGACATTCAGTTTATCCCTGAACACTATCAGTGATGGGGAATTCATTGTATCAAGAGCTATCCCATTCAGTTTTTGAACACTTTACATAAAACCAAAATTTGTCCCCTTGTACCTTGTATCTTAGTCAAATAAATGTAATCCGTCTTCCAGACAACCATTCACATGCATGCATGAATGCCTGTATGTATTCACATGCATATGTGTATATATAGGAATGAATGTGTATATGTGTGGATGTGTATATATATATGTATATATATACACACACAAATACACATATACATACATATACTATACACATGTTATTATGTATACATTTATATATATATTTTTGGTTTGTTCAACCGATTCTCATATAGTTTGGGATCATTTGACCATCTTGATTGACTTTCTCTAGCCATGCTCTAATTTATCAATGTCTCTTCTAAAAGGTGGTGGCCAGTACTAAACCTAGTACTTCAGATGTGATTTGGCCAATACTTAGTATTATTTCATTAAAGTAGATAGAACACCAGCCCTGGAATCAGGAGAACCTGAGTTCAAATCCAGCCTCAAATACTTAATATCTCTGTGACCCTGGGCAAGTCACTTAACCCTGTTTGCCTCAGTTCTTTGCCTGTAAAAAAAAAATGAGCTTGAGAAGTAAATGGCAAACCACTCTAGTATGTCTGCCAAGAAAACCCCAAATGGGGTCACAGAGAGTCAGAAATGACTCAAGAACAACAAGAAGTTTGCATTAATCTGGAGGGAGGGGCAGCCACATTATACTTCCCACCTCTGTTGAGCTTGTAGCCAACTAAAACCCTTCGATATTTTCATATGACCTTCTTTCTAGCCATTCATCCTCATCTTGTATCTCTACATAAGACATTTTTAACTCAAGTGTAGGACTTCACATTTATTCCTATTAAAATGTATGCTTTTCTTGTTTGTTTTCAGCTGCATTTTCCAGCCCGTCATGATCTTTTTCAGTTCTAGTTGTATCAAATAGATACAATAAAATCCTCCCATCTTTATATTATCTACACAGTTACTAAGATGACTATTTTTGCCTTCACTAGAGTTACAGATAAAGCTCTTGGAACAGACTAGGACCCAGAACAGAGACTTCTCACCCCCAAGCTAATATTACTCCATAAATAAACACTTTTTGAATAAAGACATTAAACCATTTACATTTTTTGCCATTGTTAAAAGCTCCTCCATCATTTTGGCTCCTCTATCATTTTGAGTAAGTAGCTTGACTACTTGGCAATTTCTTTTATATCCCTGAAAACCTACAATTTAGGACAGGAAACTTTGTGTGTAGAAGATTTCACTCAAAGCCTTGTCCAAAGATATAGTGATGAGTTACATCTAGAATGACTTAATTCTAAAACTATGTTTGCATTTTTAAAAGCCAAATGGTCTCCTTTATATTTTGACAATACTAGGAACATATATAATTGACTATTCCAATAATTCTTCACTGGTCATGAAATTAGTAGAGTATCTAACTTGCTAATATTTCATGTCTAGGGGCCTTCATAGGAAGAATGGGTTAAAGTTGAAAATAGTTGTATGGAACATAAGGAAGAACTTCTTGAGCAGCAAAATGATTAAACACTAGGTTAGGCAATTAGAAAACTTGTAATAATTGCAAAACTCAGATGATAAGATCATAGATAACAGATCTAGAATTTCTTGCTGACCTCCGAGATCTTTTTCAGCTCTAAATCTATGATTCTATGAAGAGTCAAAATAGGTTAGTTGTGCAGAGCTTAATCAAACCCTTCATTTGTTTTGGGGTTTTTTTTTTTTGGTGAGGCAATTGGGGTTGTGACTTTCCCAGGGTCACACAGCTAGTAAGTATCAAGCATCTGAGGCCAGATTTGAACTCAGGTCCTCCTGACTTCTGGCTGGTGCTCTATCCACTGCTCCACCTAGCTGTACCAAAACCCTTCATTTTACAGATGAGGAATCCTAGGACCAGGAAGGTAGGTGACTTTTCCAAGGTCATTTAGGTCGTAAGTAGCAAAAGTTCAATCCTCTCTCCACTGTACTAAATAGCAAATAAACCCCTCTAGTAAGATTTAATCATTTCCCTTTCTTTCTATACCAGATAATCCCTTGAATCTTTGAGTGCTTCACACTGGGTCTAGGACCCAGGGCTGCAAGTAGCCCTCAAGACTCCAGAGGGCTGCCCAAATGAGATTAAACTGTAATTGGGAAATGTTTAACAAAATAAATAAAAACAATTACAATACAGTCTAATGTTGATTTGTGTGTGTTTTTAAGTCAATATAATACATGAAAGATCTATGTTTGAGTTTGATACAACTTAATACAAAAGAAATATACAACATAACACCTGCTTTCAATGAGTTGGCAAACTTGTTGGGGATGGGATATGATTTACAGTGAGAAACCAAACAAAATAAGAATCTACTTAATAAACTTTGAGTATTAAAATAATTACAATGATAGTTCATAAAAAGAAAACATAAATGGGAACTGAAGATCCTCTAGAAAACTTTTAGATTCTGGAGGACAGTCAACCTGTAGAAAGGTAAAGAGGCAGGAAGGAGGTGAATAGAATAAAAAGCACATACCTGGTGGAAGGAAAGAGGATGAGGGAAGAGGAAGATAAGATCATCAGTCTGACTAGGATGGGGGTTTATTACCTTGTGAGACATGAGGCAAACCAAGGCAAGCCACTCTGCCTTGGTTTTTTTGCTTTCTTTAAAATGAGGAAATAAGGGATTTCTAAAAGCTTTTCCAACTCCAAATTCTATGAATTTCTTACGTACTAGAGAGAGAAAATATGGGATAGATAATGTGAACTAAGATCACAGAGGGCTTGGAATGTTATAGTGAAGAATTTGAGCTTCATCTAATAGGCAACAGGGAGCTATTTTAGGTTTTTGAGTAAAGACCTATTATGATGAAAGTAATGTTTGAGGAAGATTTATCTGACAAAGGCATATAGGACAGATTAGAAATAAGTGTAGATTTTAAAGGTGGAAATAAGTTACTATAGTAGATGTTTATTGATGAGAGTCTATGCTAGAGAGGGAATCATTGCAGTGGAGCAGAAGGGATGAATTCGATATTGCTGAGGAAGAATTGATGAAATTTAGTGACTGGGTGTAAGGGATGAAAGAAATGAAGAAATCAGATGAGGAACAAGATGAACTAAATCTACAGGGATTCAAATTGTTAAAATTGTTAACTGTTGTGTCTTCATTTAGGGAGCTTGATGACCAAGCTTTTTCTTATCTTGGTTTATTATAGAATTAGGCATTATGTTATTGCACTAGTTATAGTAATTTTAGAAACTTTGATTAAACATATACAACTTCTTAGGGAAAGAATTAGATATACTGAATGTCATTTTCATTTTGGTCCTTATTTGAATATGGAGAAAAGGCTACTCCCTCTATTAAATGAGGGGGTTAGACTAGAAGTACTTTGAGTTTCCTTTTCCCTCTAAATCTATGCTCCTATGAGCTGCCATTCTTATTTTAATTCTGCTATTTTATATGTATGTGCACATATATGTATGTGTATATGTATATATTTGTAAACACCATAAGAAGGATAACTTCCTATGAAGCTTGCCATCTCTGCTGTGTCTGGGTTCATTGGTCAGAAAAGAGTTAATGTATTCTCCCAAATGATTCCTTTACAGGTAAGTGGTAACTAAAGTATAGGGAAATATAGCTCATTGATCTTGAAGAAATTATAGGCCTCTGGCATTTTATTTTGTGAAAATATCACCTATTTACTCTTCCTGTAAATTTCATCTTTACCTGTCATGTAGGTAATATGTAAAGTGGTCCTTGACCACTGTGATTCCTTTTGTAACATGATAAGGCACAACTTTGTCAGTGGTAAAGATTATCTGGTCTTGCGCAACTCAGATCCAGCTAAGTATTTCCAAATATGTGTCTGTGTGTAATGACAGTAGCTGGTAAATTAAAGAACTCACTGGCTTGCAATGCTGTTCCTGTGTGACCACTGTTTATATTACTGGAAACTGCCTGTGAATTGTTAAGTGCGAAGATGAAGGGCCCACACACCACAATAGTTCCGTAAGAGTCCTTTCCTTCCCCCTTTCAGCCATCTCATGAAGGGCCAAGTTAACGGTTTGTTAATAATTTCACTCATCTATATTGTCTCTTTGCAAAAGTTAGCAATGTCCCTTTCCTTTTTCCATCAAAAAATGTGCTCACAGAATAGCAGTTCTGATAAAAATCTAAAAGTAAACTACATAATAACAAGTTAGAAAACTTTGGTGATACATCTTAGAAAACACTATATCCAAGTCTTTAGTAACTATAGTAGGACATTGTATGAGAGCCACCCCCTTTCCCAATTCTTCTATATCCTTGGCACTTCACTGCTTGATTCCTACATATCACTTGCTGGGAAGTGTCTAGGAGATCAAAGTGAAAAAAAATGCTGTAGATAACTGCTTATTTGCCCAGTTTCTCTTAGGAGTTAACAGAGTTTGAAGTTCACCATTCCCTTCTCACTTTCAAACTTTTCCTGGGTCCTCCACCCCTTCCACAACATCCCCACACTAGACTGACCTGAAAATATCACCTCACGTTCAGGGGGGAAAAATTGCATATGTCTCTTTCCCTAGTCCTGAAGCAGAGATCATTCTGAAAGCCCCACGCCAAAGACATACAATATTTCGATTCACGAGCAACCTGAATATAGAGATTTGAATTTGGCACAGATTGCCAGCTGCTCACTTTCCTCCCCCAGCTCAGCTCAGCCCCGCCACCCCCAAACAGAAGTCACCCAGTAAACTCCTAACATAGAAACACTAGGTTATTTTCCATTGCAAGAGGGCTTTAATTTAAAATGCTATTTTCACCTACTATTTACACTTCCAAACAGTCCTCCCTTATCCTCTGACCCCGGTGTGAAAAATCAGAACAAATTCTTAGTCAAACCCAAAACAAAACACTCCTTTTATACTCTCTAACCTGCCCATACTGGCTCCAAAACCTAGAGCGTTTTTATTGCTTTTCCTGTCCCTCTTCTCTCTGCAATCCTATTTGTCCCGAATCCCAGCCTTACACCCTTATTCTACACTTCAGCCCTTAAGCAAAGAGTGAGGGACGATGCTTAACGAAAGATGGGATTTCTCACCGGCAAGCAACCAGCATGCGACAGCGACACCTGGGCTGGTGCAGCGCTGGCGGGCCATGACCGGCCTGGCACGGGCAGGAGAGGCAGGGCAGGCTCCCTAGGGCTCGCTCTCTCAGCTGGGACACGCCGCAGGCTGCTTTGAACAAACTGTGGCCGGAGCGCTGCCTCTGAACTACTCCGCTAGCTCTCCGAGCGGCGGCGGCAGCGGCGGCAGCGGTCGAGGGTGATTTCTTGTGTTTTCGGCAAAAGTCTAAGTCCTCTCCACGCTTTTTACATCCAAGATGAATTGCCACATCGCCCCTCCCTTTTCGTTCTTAGTCTTTGAAATCGCAACTGGCTGATTCCCAGAGTCTGTGCTCATGTACAAATAAAGCAAGCTTCCAGTCCGTGTTTAGGCTAAAGTCCACTGAGAGGGAGTCAAACCTTAAAGGGACATCTGCATTCCATTGAATGGGCGATCACCCTTCCGGGGTCGTCAGAACGCGAGTGAGAGCTAGAAGTTTAGGAAACTCTCACTGAAACTTCTGGGTGGCGCGGGTTCACTAGCAAGCTCCGCCTTCACAACCTTTCCTTCTATTTAGGACAATTACAGTGAGACCCTCTTTGAAAGTAAGTTCTCTTGCAGTCTCACTCCTAGAGGTGAGACTCATTTCCTCTGGTCGGTGCTGTCAGTCGAAGAGATCAGAGACACTCTACGCGTAGGAAAAGTAAATATCATTTTGCCCCTCTCCCCCGAATCATTTTAGTCACTGTCTCTATGTAGGGTAAATTGTAGAGCAAATCCCTTCTTGTCTCCCCCAAATGGAGGCTTCCTGCCCTGACCACTGATTTCCCCAGAGCGTTTCTCTTTGTTTTTATGAGTTTGCTTACGTAGTGATTATTAAAGAGAAGGGGGTGGGTGGGTGCGCGCAAGAAATGCTTTTCTTTAGGAAGGAAGACATAGAGGGGAGAAAAAAAACAAACAAACTGGAGTAGGAAGAGTGTATGCGAGGAAGGGAGAAAGGATAAAGAAATAGGAAGGCAACAGGAAAGGAAGAATGGAAAACAAATCCCTTAGAAGAGGAATGTGTGTGGGCTTTCTTGTTTAAAATGAGTTACCCTGTTTGTATACTGGAACTGCATCTGTTCTAGATCTCAGGGTACTTAACCTTTCTATAGAAATGTACTAACAGCCTTTCTATAAAATTTTATAATTTCCAAGTGCTTTAAAGTATGTTTAGGGGAGTCCTTAGAGCCTCCCTTTGAGGAACTGAAGCCCTAGGAAATTCAACTGAGATGTCCAAGACTATACAGCTTGATACTAGGCAATAAAAATCTAGGGATTAAATTTGGGTTAGAAACTCGGGAACTCAGGTCACCAACCTGTTTGTTGCTTGTCCAGTGAATGGTGCTTTGGGTACAGACCCAAAGTAGTTTTTCTTAGACCTCATTTTTCACAGTCTTTGTGCTGGAAGTCTAGAGATTCTCAAAGAAAGGAAAGAAATTTAAAAATAATTGCCGGCATTTTTATGGCACTTTAGTATTTGTACAATGATTTACTATTTGGTTCTCACAATAAACCTATGAGGTAAGGACAGCAAGAATCATTTTTGTTTTGCACATGGGGAAACAGGCTCAGAGAGGTTTAGTGACTTACTTGTGGTCACACAGCTAAGAATCATGTGACATTCCGGCAGAAGATATCATGCTGTGTCCTAGTCTACTGAGTTGAAGTTTTAAAGGATGCCAGTGAGGGAAAGTTTTGCATTGAATCATCTACATGATTAACTTTATTAAGGATTTTCTGGATGATTCCTGAGGGCAATATAGAGGGATTTAATTTTCAAGCTTTGCATCTACATCACTTTTATGATTTCTGTATTGTGGTCAAATGGGCACTAGACCCTTTACTTGATCTGTCTTCTTTCCCCATTGAGGGGAAATGAAAGAAGCACAAGGGAGGTTAGTTTGGAAGATAAGTTGCTGCAGAATCAAATAAATGAGCCCAAGATGGTTGTGCATTACTGCTGGTCCAGAACATTTGTTGCCTCTGATGGGTACTCAAGTCTTTGGGTTACTTGGAGCTCTGCAGAGCTAGATGAGATAAACCAGATCTCCAGCTAGGGACTTAAACCACGAATTAGACAGGTGTGTGTGTGTGTGTATACACACTCTCTCCCGAATACACACATTTGTGCATGAAAGGTTATTTCCAGCAGGAGATTCACTTTTATGCAGGGGTGAACTGGAATCAACTCAAGCTGATTATTAAATTTTCAGTGTGAGCATTTGCACCTTGGAAATTGGCAACTGCTATAAATTAGGGCTTGATTTATTGTTTTGTTGATTGTCTAGACTTAAAAAAATGTTAGTAATGCAGATTAAACTTGAAAGTATGCCATAAGTACATCCCTCCACCCCCAAGCTGGTTGTTAAACATTTATCAGCACACACCTGCCTTTATGTGAATCCTGAGAAAAGTCACCTGGGAATCATGAAAGAAAATTGTTGACTTACAGGGAAGATTTCCTTCCTGCCTTCCTGCCTTCCTGCCTCCCTTCCTTCCTCCCTCCTCCTCCTCCTCCTTGTCTTCTTCTTCTTCTTCTTCTTCTTCTTCTTCTTCTTCTTCTTCTTCTTCTTCTTCTTCTTCTTCTTCTTCTCCTCCTCCTTTCTCCTCCTCCTCCTCCTCTTCCTCCTCCTCCTCCTCCTCTCCTCCTCCTTTCCTCCTCCTTTCCTCCTCCTCCTCCTCCTCCTCCTTCTCTCTACCCCCCTCCTACATTGGAAATAAAGTGGCTCCAGAGACTTATCCCACAGCTAAGCCACATGGAAGCTTTGACCTGCTTATTTTCGGTTTGAGTTGGTTTGTCCCTCCTTGAGTCCCTCCCTTCCCATCTGGGGTTCATTACCATGGTGTTGGACTTAGTGTGGACACCCAATTGGCTTTTTAGCTCTATTGAAGCACAAAACTCCTTCAAGTGTTCTACTGGTCTTAGCCATCCCAGTAGTAGGTTTTATGGGCACTTCACCAAGGGATTTTCTTCCTGTGGGTCATAGAGGATATCATAGAATCACAGATTTAAATCCGGATTATCTGAATTGATTTTTCTGTAATGGGAATAATTATTGAAAATATATTTCATTTAGCATGGGATGACAGTTTTTAGATGTATTAAAATAAACTCTATCCATAGCTTTTCAGATCCTTTTCTACCTTCTGGAATTTTATGAGTAAATTCCAGCAAAAATCATATTACATGATATCATATTCCAACTCAGTTTAATAATCATTGTGTATACTCTTCAACCTGGCATTCAAGATCCACTACAATCTTTCTAACCTTATCTTCTACTCTTCCCTTATTTGAATATACTATTTCAGTCAAACCAATAAATAATAACATCATAGCCTCTCAGAGTTAGAAGAAACCTTAGAGGTCATTTAATTTAACTTGTACTTGAATAGGAATCTCCTCTCTATTAATGACCAGGTGGTCATTCAGCCTCCATCTAAAGATTTCCTATCAAATGGAGCTTACTACCTAATGACCTGGTCCTTTCTGATTCTATACTATACCAACCATTAGAAATTTGCTTCTGGGGGCACCTAGGTGGCACAATGGATAAAGCACTGGTCCTGGATTTAGGACGACCTGAGTTCAAATCCAGCCTCAGACACTTGACACTTACTAGCTGTGTGACCTTGGGCAAGTAACTTAACCCTTTCCCCCCCCCCAAAAAAAAAACAAAAGAAAAGAAAAAAGAAAAGAAATTTGCTCCTCATATTGAGTTTAAAACTACTTATCTTGAATTTCTTTGTTTTTGTTTGTTTGTTTTTTGTTTTTTTTTTTGCAGGGCAATGAGGGTTAAGGGTTACACAGCTACTGTCTATCTATTTCACCACCTAGCTGCCCATGGCTAGAGAAGCAATTAAGGCCTTTTGCTTCCCCATCTTGTTATTAGGTGTTTAATACACCTTTGTTAGAGGATTATACTCACCTCCCTTAAAAAATCCAAGTAAACATTCCTATATAGATTCCTAAGAGAAGAGAAAAGCCATAAATACTTCCATAAAGCCTTTGATCCGCATTTGAGAAAATAACCCAAGGTCATTTGACTGGCACTGGGCAGGCACACTAAATGGCAAAACTCCCTGGGAAGATCCATGCTTATATCAGTTGGCTAGTATCCTGAAACTATTCATTGTTTCTTGCTTTCTTTGCTTTCTTTCTAAAATTAGCAGAGATGGTCTCCTCTTTTTTTCTCAATAAATAACAATATATAACTATCCATTTGAACCCAAATAGCCCCATAGCACCTGAAGTTACAGATGAGTTCCTCCATATACCCTTTAGTAGCAAACCTTGAGTAAACTGCGAAATAATACAATAGTATCTCATTCCACTCAACTTCAGGGTCTCAAGTGTAGATCTGGAAGCAGAGATAGCAGATAACACTAATCACCTGGCTCCCTTAAAAGAAGGGGAAAAATGCCGGGAAACCATCTTTAGAGTTGCCACAACAGCACCCCAATTCAGACAAAGATTTAGAAGATTAAATATCCCACTTAAATATCCAGCCCTTCTGAGGCCTTGGTTGGCTAGATAGACATTCTTCTAACGAGTTGTTTGGGGAAATGTAAGCGTAGTGTGGACAATAGGCTACTACAAAGTGACTCATTTGGAAAGGTGTTTTTTTGCAAAATGAAGGAGTAGAAATGGGTCGAAGATACTGATCAAGTCTTCATTTTTAAACCTTTCAAGTTCAGAGATTCTTCATTCTCATTGTTGCAGTACGTGACCTTAATGTATTAGCTTTAAAAAGTTTCTGTGATCTTAAAGTGAATTAACAGGAAAATAATCTCCAAATGAGAAAAGGGATAATAGCACTCTGGTCATTAGAGCACACGTGGGGCATGATCATATTCTAGGGAACACCTTTTAGAAAAAGGAGAGGAACTAGGATGATGAGAGTACCTGAAACCATCAATACATTTGTTACATAGTTGTCCCTTCCCTTCCCTTTCTTATTTGTGTGATTAGGGAAAAGAAAATGTCAGGTCAAAGGAAAATGAGTGGAAGCGGGTGGAGCTGAAGGCAATGACTAAAGATTGTGGGAGAAGGGCCTGGAGGAGGAAGTAGTGACAACTTGGGAGAGACATTGGCACCTCGATGGCACAGTGACTAGAGTGTTGGATCTGGAGCTAAGAAAAATCTGGTTTAAATTAGGCCTCACACACTTAGTTTATAAGCTCTTTGAGAAAGGGAACTCTTTTTTGCCTCTTTTTTGTATCTCTAGCACTTGGAATAGTGCCCAACGCGTAGTAATGTTGATTGATTGTTTCCTGGGCAAGTCACCCTAGGCAAGTCACTTAACCTCAGTCTCACTCAGTTTCTTCATCTGTAAAATGATGTTAATAATAGCATCTTACTTCCCAGGATTGTCAGGAAGATAAAATGAATTAATATTTGTATAGTGCTTTGCAAAACTTAAAGCATTATTTAACAGCTAGTTGTTGTTGTCATTTGTGTGTTTGTTATTAGGACAAGGTAGATACTTTTGCCCAATCAAGGAGCCATCGGTCAACACTTGTGAAGGAAAGCCTCAACAGAGGATTTCTCACACTCAGGACTGTAAATGACTAGAGATTTACATATATCTTTAAGGCTTACAGTTTTACACTATATGATTTTTCTCTTCTTCCCCTTTCATCTTTTTTGTTTGTTTTTTTTTTTTTTTGCGGGGTAATGAGGGTTAAGTGACTTGCCCAGGGTCACATAGCTATTAAGTGTCAAGTGTCTGAGGCTGGATTTGAACTCAGGTCCTCCTGAATCCAAGGCCAGTCTTTATCCACTGCGCCACCTAGCTGCCCCCTTTCATCTTCAATAAAATTTTACTCTCTAATATTTTGAAGTTTTTGTTGCATTCAGTCCTTTCAGTTGTGTCGGAGTCTTTGTGACCTCATTGGAGTTTTCTTGGCAAAGATATTGGAATGATTTGACGTTTCTTTCTCCAGTTCATTTTACAGATGAGGAAATGAGGCAAACATGGTTTAATGCTTTGCTCAGGGTCACATAGCTAGTAACCACCTGAGGCCAGATTTGAATTAACAAAGATGAGTCTTCCTGACTCCAGGCCTGGAACTATTTTTACTATGCCACCTAGCTGCCCCTATTATTATTATTTATTTGTGTTTATTTGTATTTATTTGTATGCATGTATGTATATATGTATTTATTTATTTATTTATTCATCTATTTATTTATTTATTCATTTATTTATTTTTGGTTAGGCAATTGGGGTCAAGTGACTTACCCAGGGTCACACAGGTAGGCCCCTATTATTTTGAAGTGCCTACTTGCAAATGGAGAGTTAGTCTTAGGATATATAATAGCAGGAAATATATATTGAGGGATAGAGATATACATGGGGCAGCTAGGTGGTGCAGTGGATAGAGCACTGGGTCTGGAGAAAGGAAGACCTGAGCTTAAATCTAGCCTCAGACACTACTAGCTGTGTGACTCTGGGCAAATCACTTAAGCATTACTTGCCTCAGTCCCTAAACTGTAAAATGGGGACACACTAGAGAAGGAAATTGCAAACTACTCTAATATTTTTGCTAAGAAAAAACCATGGGGGGCAGCTAGATGGTGCAGTGGATAGAGCATCGGCCCTGGAGTCAGGAGTACATGAGTTCAAATCTGGCCTCAAACACTTAACACTTACGAGCTGTGTGACCCTGGGCAAGTCACTTAACCCCACTTGCCTCACTAAAGAAACAAAACAAAACAAAACAAAACAAAACAAGAAAAACCCATGGACTTGTCCATGGGGTCACGAGGAATCAGACATAACTGAATCTTGTATAAATGTAAATATGCAATTATCTATTCAATAACAAGCAATACTGATGCATTGATTCCCCTTGGGAAAAATGTCACTTGTAGTTATAAAGTTTGAAGATGCAAACATATTTTTATACATATAATAAAAAGGGCATAGAAACCACCAACCAGACACTGTTAAATGAATCATAGAAGTCATAGCTTAATAAGCAGGCCCCACAACACTATGTCACACTATTGACTCAGATAGTTTCTTTTCCATGAAAACTGCCAAGTCTTTTCCAAATGAATTTGTATCTTGCCGTGTCTTTCCCTTCTTGTACTTGTCCAACTGCTTTTTTGAACTGAAGTATAGGAATTCCTATGTTCCTATGTATCCCTATCAAGCTGTACCTTATTAGAATTGGCCTATCATCAGCAAAAAAAAAAAAAAAGCAAATGTAATCTTAGGCCGGATTAGTAAAGATGTAATAAGGACTAGGGGACTCAGATCTTTACTAGTTCTGTGACTAAGTAAATTACTTCTATCATACTTAATTTCCTTATTTGTTAGAGAGAATGAGAATTGTACTTAATGGCCTCTAACTTCCCTTCTAGCACTGTCTATGATACTATGATGATATTGCTATGTTCTGCTCTGGACAAACCATATTTGAAGTGCTGTGTTCTATTCTGTGGACCATACCTTAGGAAAGACATTGATGGCTAGTAGTAGTAGTTTATGACTATAATCCCTGTTACTGAAAGAGGCTGAGGCTGGTGGATTGCTTGAGTTCAGGAGTTCTAAATTGCAATGGAGCTTAAAAAATGGTCCAATATCTGCACCATCTGGTGTACTACTAATATGAGGGACCCCTAAAAGGAGAGTGCTAAGAAGGAGTAAAGAGGCTCAGTTTTTATAAATAGAACAGGTCAAAACTTCCATGTAGATCAGGAGTGGGATCGGGTCTGTGAGTGGCCTCTGAACTTCTAGCCTGGTTGAGAGATGCAGTCTTTTTTTTTTGGGGGGGGGGCTGTGAAGAGGTTGGGAGGGAGGCAAATAGGATTAAGTAAATTTGCCCACGGGTCACACAGCTAGTAAGTATCCAAGGTGGGATTTGAACTCAGGTTCTTCTGATTCCAGTACTGGTGCTGTATCCACTGTGCCATTTAGCTGCCCAAATATAGCCTAGGAAGAAAGGAAAAGAAAAGGGAAGGGAAGGGAATGGAACTGATATGCCAAACAATATGCAGAGAAGGCTGACTAGGATGGTGAAAGGCCCTGAGATCATGACACATGAGGACCAGCTGGAACACCTGGGGATGTTTAGCTTGCAGAAGACTTAAGGGACATGCAGTTCTTCTTGTCTTCAACTATTTAAAGGGCTGTCACTTGGAAGAAGAATGAGACATGTTTTTTCTTAGTCTCAGACTTAGGTCTTACATAAGGAAAACACTGTAATGAGCGGAGCAATCCAGAACTGGAATGGTCTGTCCTTCATGAAGGTCCCCAAACCCAAACTGGGTGATCACTTGTTGGGAACATTGTTGAAGGAATTCTATTTCAGGTATGGGCTGAACCAGACACCTTTGGGGTCCTTTTGAACTCTGAGATGTTTTGATTCTAGGTTGTTAAAATCTTTTTGTATCCCAATTTTGTCCCATGCTATCCTTCCTTATTTTGGGCAATCTACAAATTTGACAAACTTACCATCTATACTTTTATCTAAATAATTTTTTTGGCAATGTTTTTGTAATTTTTATTTATTTTATTTTTAATTTATGGAATAAATCAAGCATTTCTATAATACAGCATAATAAAAATGATTGCACATGAAACTACAAATCTATTATGTACAACTTGCTATTTCTTTTAAAAATATGATTAAGTTATCATGTACATTTATTTTTTTCCCTCCTTCCCTCCCATCCCTGGCCCTGGAGATGGCTACCATTAGACACAAATATGTACACACATACACACATATGTTTTACATATATATGTAAAATTATTCTACACATACTTCTATTTATTAGCTCTTTCTCTGGACACAGATAGTGTCTTCCTTCATATGTCCTTTGTAGTTAATTTGGGTATTTATGAGAGTCAAAATGACTTAGTCACTCAAAGTTGTTCTTAAAACAATATTGTTGTTACTGTATGGAATGTTTTCTTGGTTTTGCTCATTTCACTCTACATTATTTCATGCAAGTCTATGTTTTTCTAAGTTCATTGAGCTCATCATTTCTTATAGCACAGTAGTTTAAAAAATGATTATTCAGTGCCATTCTGTCTCTCAGCATTTAACCTGTCTGGAATGCTTTCTGCCCTTTTCCTCTCTGCCTATCCAAATTGTATTCATCCTTCAAGGCTCAGCTCCAATTTCAGTCCTTCCTGGCCACCCTAGGAGGAAGTGCTCAATCCCTTCTAAAGCACTTAGTGTCTTTTGCACTAATTTGGTGCTTACTGTTTCCTGTCCATTAATCCTTGACTGTTTGAGGAGCATAGATTCCCCACCTCTCTTTCAAGTTCCTTAAGGCCAGACAAAGCCTAGTGCCTGTTACAACTACAAGTAGTTAAATTTATTTCTGTTTATCTTAGAAGTCTTTTGGTAATAGGCCTAATCGATTTCTTTCTCATCAAATCTGTGCAAATGCAAAGACTGAGAAAATAACTTCTTGCTTAAGAATTCAGAGTAAGTGCTCATTTTCTGAGTTCCATGCAACTTTTTCTATAGACATAAAGTAAACACAAGTCAATATGAAGCAAGCTGTAAAAATGCTGTGAATTACAGTGGAAAAAGGCATGATGCTGAAATAAAAAAATAATATGTAATATTTCCAAGCACACTAGGATCACCTGTATTTTCAAATGTTTTCCAAATCTGTCACTAAGTTCCATTACTTAATATTGATTTTTAATGGAAAATGAAGGCTTTGTGCATTTTGAAAATTTTTTTAATAATAGTTTTTATTTGCCAAGAAGGTTTTTTTCCAAGTTAAGTGTTCACAAATAGTGGCAAACTGATGTTTTTTATTGATTTGATAGTTGTCTGAATTTTTTGCATTTATTTAACCAGCTTTTGAGAGTCAAGTAGTTGAAAAAGAATACCTCATTTGTTTTGAGTCAACATTCAATGAAAAGGTTTTTATTAAGGATTACTATATAGTGTGCCAAGTACTATAGTGAACACTGAGGATACAAAGAAAAGGTGAAAACATTCTCTGTGAACTAGATGTATACATACATACATACATACAGAATACACATGCACATATACACATACATGTACACTATACAGTACATGTATACACATGGACTAACATATATACACAGAAGATATATGTAAAGTAGATGCAATGTAACCTTAAAGAAAAAGTCACTAGCAACTGGGAGAGCTGGGAAAGACCTCCTCCAGAAGGTGGGACTTGAATCTTGAAGGAAGACAGAGATTATAAGAGGTAGAAGTGAGGAGATGGAGAATCATGTATGTGTGAGGAACTTGGGGCAGCTAGGTGGTACTGTGGATAGAATGATAGGCCTAGAGTCAGGAAGACTCATCTTCCCCGTTAAAATCTGGCCTCAGACACTTACCAGCTGTGTGACCCTTGACAAGTCACTTAACTCTGTTTGCCTCAGTTTGCTCACTTGTAAATGAACTAGAGAAGAAAATGACAAACCACTCCAGTATCTTTGCCAAGAAAACCTCAAATGGGGACATGAAGAGTCAGACATGGCTGAAAAATGACTGAACAAAAAAGCATGTAGGTGATATCCTGGACCGGAAAATGCAAGAGGACAATGATGTGTGAAAAGACTGGAAAAATAGGAAGGGTGGTGAAGAGCTTCATATGTCAGAAGAAGTTTATATTTGATTCTAGAGAAGCTGTGTGAAACTCGAATAGAACCAAATCCCTCATGGCCACATATGGATTTAGAAAACCACAAATGGACATTACCTATATTTTATTGTATTTTTATTTATTTTTAAAATATCTCTCAATTGCATTTTATTCTGTTTTTCACTGATACAGGGGTATTGTGGGCTGCATACTGCTCATAAGTGCCATGTTTGATACCTCTGTCTTAGAGGTGGTAGAGAATCACTGGGCTTTCTTGCATAGGAATATAGTCAGACTTGGGCTTTAGGGAATTCACTTTGACAACAGTGTGGAGGGTGATTTGGAGAGGAAAATCACCTTGGGGAAGCAAGATGACTTAGGAGCCTATGGCAGTAGTCCATGAACTAAGGTGGTGGCTGCATGTGGGCAAAGGAAGGGAATTCAAGAGCTATAGAGTGACACAGGAGAGAGACAATTTTGCAACTGGATGGACAAATGAAAGTGAAGAGGTGAGCATGAAATTGTAAACCTAGGTGAATGGAAGAAGGATGGTGCCCTCAAGAGTAATAAGGAGGGGCAGCTAGATGGCGCAGTGGATAGAGCACCGGCCCTGGAGTCAGGAGTACCTGAGTTCAAATCTGGCCTCAGACACTTAATACTTAACTAGCTGTGTGACCTTGGGCAAGTCACTTAACCCCAATTGCCTCACTTAAAAAAAAAAAGAGTAATAAGGAGGTTCTGCAGAAGGTTGAGTTTTGAGGAGAAAAAAATAGATAGTTTTGTATGTATTTAGTTTGAAATACTTACAGGATCACCAATTAGAAATGTTTAACTTACAGTTCATGATTTGAGATTGGAGCTTAGGAGATAGACCAAGACCGGATAAATAAATCAGGGAATCATTTGCATAGTGATGAAAATGGAACATATCGTAATTGTTGAGATCACCAAGTGAGAAAGAAATAGAAGAGGAACCAGGACAGAGACTTTGTATGCACCAACAGTCAGTGGGTGTGGCCTGGATGAAGATGCAGCAAAGGAGACTGAGGAGTGAATTGAGGTTGAACAGTTCATGAAAACCCAGAAAGGAGAGTGAATCTAAGAAGAGCCGGTGGTCACCGGTGACAAATACAGCAAAGAGGTGAGGAAGGATGAGAATTTTTTATAAAAAGACCATTATATCTGGTAATTTAGAAAGCACTAACAAATATGGCCAAGGATTCTTTCAGTTTAGTGAAGAGGTTGGAAGTTAGATTGCAGGTTTAAAACAATGTGAGAGGACAAGAAGTGGCAATGCAAAGTTAAAAAGTTATATTTGGGACTCATGAAGTAACATATTCAAAGCAAAGATTTTAGAAAGGCATTACTCTGTTAACTGTAAAATAAACAGATCTTCAAGAGAGAAGACTATAGCTTTCTTCTCTTACTCCAAGGGTCATCATCATCAGTTGGGAAGAGTGCTGGATTTGGGGCAAAGACCTTAAATCTTATCTGGCTCTGTTGATTCTGTATGAGATGATTATGGATTTGAGTCTGATTAAACTCTGAGGATGGGGTCTGGAAGGTACCCAGCCCTGCCCCAGTATAGTTCGTTTAGACGTTTATTGCTTGTCAAATTCTCACTGACTCCTTTAAGTTTTATTGCCAATTAACAGTATTTTTACTTCTGCTCAGTCTCCCCACTTGTCAGCTACATATTAGTTTTATCTGCAATCCATCATGTGTCAGAACCCCAGTCAGTGGGTCAGGGAGTTAGCCCACCAATTCAATACTCGGGACTCAAGAAGAAAGGACGGGGCTTGGCACAGGATGCAGCAATTGAGTTGAGACCAGATGTTAAGTGACATGTCTCTTTTTCTTAGAGCAGAATCCCCTTGACCCTAGGGTCCCAACAATGTGTTATTCTTTTATTCTTTATTCTATTTCTTTGACTTCCCAACATAGCCGAAGATAAATTTTAACCCTGTCATCCTTCTAGAATTAACACAACTACAAAACAATGTTAAAGCACCTGAGTGACTCTTCCTGTTATTCAGGTTGAATATCTTTAGAGATGGGGGCCAGGAGAGGGGAGTCAGTGGGAACTGTGAGATCTGAAACATCTGACTGTCACTCCCCTGTTTCCTCTTCCTTTGGTTTGACCTTGTTCCTCCTCCCCTTTTCCCCCCGTGTTCCTGGAACATGTGTGCATGTCTCCATACATTGATCACGAGCTGAACACGCACCCTGGGTGAGACAGGATTGGATGTTAGGTTGTGAGCTCGACCTAGTGTGCGTGGGGACTTCTCCTCTGACCGACATTCCTATATAAGGTCAAGGCATGTATTAGCTGGCGCGGCTCGGGCATTGAGCTTGCCCATTCCTATGGGAATGTAATAAATCTGTCTCTGCTTGACTTGGTGGTCTCCTCGAGTTATTTGGGTAAACTGAGGCAGTTTGCTCCATACAATTCCTACCTGTGTGATCTTGGGCAAATCATGTTATCACTTTAGTCTTCCATTTCCTTATGTATAACATGTGAGGAGTTGGATTAGAAGAGCTATAAATTCCCTTTCATTTCTGTGATGTCTGAAATACTTGGGCAGAATTTACATTACTATTGTTTGTGACTAGATGGACTCTTCAATATATTCTCCCCAAGCCTTTCATACACTCCTTTTTTCATCATTTTCTGCTGGTTTGTTATTATTCTTGTAGTTCAGTTGTTTCAGTTGTGTCTGACTCTTTGTGACCCCGTGTGGGTTTTCTTACCAAAGATACTGGAGTAATTTGCCTTTTTCTTTTCCAGCTCATTTTACGGATGAGGAACGGAGACAATCAGGGTTATATGACTTGCTCAGGATCACACAGCTGGTACATATCTGAGGCTATTTTTGAACTCAGGAGAGATGAGTCTTCCTGATTCCAAGCCTAGTGCTCTATCTAACTGCACCACTTAGCTGCTCTTTGTGGGTCATCACCCCATTTTTATTTTATAAATTACTGCTTTTAATTCTCTTTTATTTTCACATCAAATTTACTAGCAAGTCTTGGTGAATCATTTCAATTACAATATTACTTGGCATTTGTTTTCTTAAGAACAATTTCATATGAACTACCTCATGTTATATGGTTAGGACAGGAATTATTAGCTGAGTTATAGAGATGAGGAAACTTCCACTGAGGAAACTGATGAAAAGTGACCTGTCCAAATGACTTGACCAACAGTATTAATACTTGAACCCAGGCTTCCATACACTCACCTCTGTTCTTTGTATCATCTACCACAGTGCCACCTTACTTCCTTGACAGTCTCCATGTCCATGCATTTTTGTTACAACTTTTCCTTTGATTTTGTTTTTTAAACAATGAGAGACAGTATGGAATAGAAGTTAGAGAGTCATCTTTGTAGCCAGGAAGACCTGGGTTCAATTCTGGCCTCTGGCATATATTGGTCATGTGACCCTGTACAAATCAGAGAGACTCTAAGTTGCAGAGAAAATGCCAGCCTACATTAATAGAGGGAGTTTCTTCTACCATTGAAATCATGGGTCTAATCCCTATCTTTTTCCTATTACAACTTATTTTCATTAATGTCCTCTCTTTGGTTTCTATTAATATCACTTTTATCCTTTAAAGTTCATACTATGCAATCTTTCTTTAATTTTAACGTCATACTGATTTTTGAGATATCTTTCCCATTTAATACTTTTTAGATAGTTAGAAGGGAAACAGCAGTGGCTGGCATCAGTATTGGAATTTTACTTTGTGGCCTGGCATCATAGAAATCTGCCCAGCCTGATTTTCCTTCTCTTTTCCTTGGATATAATGACCAGCCCAAGTTATTTTCAGATCAAAATGGTAGGTGTCTAATTTATTATTTTAAAATTTCTATTAGTGAAGAAAATAATGGTAGGGTCATAGGGGGTCAATATCAGTTACTAAAGGTTTGAAAAATTAGATTTATGAGATGAGGGTGATGTAATCGGCACTTTCCCCCAGGGCTTTTCTTAAAGGAAAGAACACTGAGGCAGGCCTAGATTCATGGGCAATGTGCCGTGTATGAAATGACAGGATTTGAGGGGCATTAGAAGAGAGATTTTCAGTCCTCATTCTGCTATTGTACCCAGAGTTTAATTGAATCCAATAAACATTAAATATATACTGTATACATAGCACTTGATTAGGAGCTATGAGAGATACAATCTTTAGATAAATACAGTCCTTATGGGCCTCGTACCCTGGCAGGAGGACATTAAACCTAAAAAAAAAGTAATGTGAATAAGGATATATATGTATATATATGTATATGTTGCAAAAAAGTGTTATAGGAATTCTTGGTGTGGGAGAAAATTATTACTAAATAAAGGGATCAGGGAAAGTTTTCTGAAGGAAGTGGCATTGAAATTCGGTTATAATTATCAACTTTGGAAAAGTTGGGGAAACCTTAATTTTCCACTAACCTCTAACTTAAATATGCTATTTACTTTGATTATTTAAAAATTTTATTCTGAGAAGAAATCTATGGGCTTAACAAGATTCTCCATGGTGTCTATGGCACAATTAAGAACTCCTAATCTAAAGGACATATGAGTTCACAGAACAGAAGAGGATAGAAGAGAGGGCATTCCAAGCAAATGTATATATTTGGTAAGCATAGAGTATGATGACATAAGCCTTGCAAGATGGGGAGACTTAAATTGTGAAGGACCTTGAATGCCAGGCTGAGTCTGAATTTGCTCAGTATTAGTGAGTCATTGAAGATTTGTAAGTACAGGTGTTGACTTAAATGTATAAGCCTTGAAGGACTATGAAGAATGGATTAGGAGAGCAAAGATCTGTTTTCAGCCTATCTCATCATTGCATTTATTCTTTTGGATTAGGTTATCATCTCTTTATAAAACTCTTTACAAAAATTCAAACCTTTTACTTACAGGGAAGTAGCAAATTTATAAATCATTAGCTCCAACCAACATATTAGCAAGTATTTGTTTATGAGATTTACTGCCACCAGAAAATGGCTATGACATAATGAGACACAGAAAGGACTTGGTAAATTTTGATGGTGTGAAGGGAAAAGTTGAAGGTAGAACAGGTCAAGAGCATGGGATGTTAGCATGGTAGACCAAGTTTCTAATGGGGTACCCTGGGAAGGAATGTTGTCCTGGGCATTTTGGCGATAACATAAGCTAATGATAATGGTTAGCATTGATACAGTGCTCAAAGGTTTGCAAAGGGCTTTACTTATGTTTACTTATTTACTTGAGACAGAATAAAGACAGGGGATACAGTGGAGAAGTGGGTTTGGGAAGGGAAAAGGGGAAACAGAAGGAATTAAGAATGTACTGAAGGTGAGTTTTAGCTTCTGAAAAAATTTGTCTTGGGTTCAATTCAATTCAACAAGAAAAAATTCCTGCCTTAAGAAACTCACATGCTATGGGGGTAGGGTGGGAGGGACACACATAATCGGCTGGGTGACCTTTCCTGCTCTTAATTTCATAAACATCTTCAGGCTCATGAAGAATTATAGTGCATCCTTCTAGAGAGAATGAAACCTAAGACTTCAGTACCTATGAATGGGGCCAACCTCTCTGAGTAACATTTCCTGCTTTATTAGAAGTCAGTTCTTTGTCTACTAATTCCTTTTACCTGTAATCTAGGAAAAAGGGCAGAAGGTTAAATGATCAGATTCTATGTAAAATGTTAAATGACCAGACTCATTGTTAATAACTCTTCCTACTCTGAATTTTGCACCATGGTTCCCATTTGAGACTGTTTCTGAAATAAACTGCTAAAGGTTCAGGTCTTTCAAGGTTTCCTTTGCTACCAACCAGTTGTTTTCTATTGTTGCATAATGTTCTTGGGTTAGTGTTTTTTCACTTAAAATATAAAATAGGTGTTCCTGCCTCCCTATTTCCTGGCAAAACTCTGCCAAAAGAAAATAGTCCAAAGACCTTTGGGCCACATCTACATAGGGAAGAAATTTTTGACTTCAGAACTCCAGGGCAGTACAGCTTTTTAAGCTCAATTTTCCTAAAACTTCTTGGCAGACTTCAGAAATAATGACACACCAAGGCAGTGGTGGGGGCAGGGTGGCGCAGGGTGGTGCAGGACTGGCAGCCTTGTTTCCATTTGAGACACTCCCTGTCTCAGTACAGCAAGTACTGATGAAAAGCAATTTTCACTTGCATTTTTGTATCCCTTGACCTGGAATGTATTTTAAAAAATAATTATTGTAAGTCTGTTAAATACCTTTAATACTGATAGAGCAATTTGCTTCAATTATTTTACTTGGTTTCCTCATCAGTAAAATGAGCCATTTGTACTGCCTAGTCCCTTTTAGCTTTAAAGGTCTACTTCTACAGACCAAATCTCCTACTCTTCTACAGAGGTGAGATGCCACAGGTGTGGGGCATTGCATATATTTTCAGATTTTTTTAATGTATTGATTGTTTTTGCTGATTCTTTTTCTCTTCTCTTTCTCCAAAAATTTTTTTTGTTATATGGGATGGATTTCTAGAAGGAGGAGGGAGAAGGATACGGGAAGAAATTTAGGCCATGTAAAACCAAAATATATCAGATATAAAATATATTTTAGAAAAGAAAATATATTTTAGACCGAAACTCCTGGTGTCTTTTGACAAGATTGTGCCATGGGGCAGGCACATTGGCAAAAAACAAACAAAAACCCAAACTGTTAGGTATACATATCATTGCCATATTATGCCTTATCCTTCCAGTTTATAAATTATCCTCTCAGAATAAGGTACTCTTTAAAATAACTAGTGAATATCATGAGTACCTGGAGTCAACTCTCTCCGCTAAACTGTGAGATCTGCTAAGTTTTTCTGCTGTGGTCCAGGTTCTTCTTTTTGCATCATTTCCCTTCTTATGTGCCACCCCACCTTTAACTTCGGATGCTTGTGCCATTTAAATTGCACCAGGTCCTTTGCATCTTACAATGTTTATTGAATTCAATTCCATGTAATAACACACAGAGAAATCTTCCTCAGTCCAGATTTGTGAATTCATCTGTATGTTAAAGCCTTTGACAGGGTCTAATACTAATGTATACTATCTAACTTCAGGTGGCAGGAGTGGGGTCCTGATAACACCTTTATTCTTCTCAAGACAACTTAGTACATTCTTCACAGTGACTGTTCTATACCTTTCTGTTCTTACTTTTCTTGTTCCTTCTTTTCCCCACAACTCAAAACCTCTCTGTTCGCCTTCAGCCCCCTCCTTTTCCTTCATTTACTGACAATAAAGTCGCCCTCCTCTTTGCCAAAGCTAACCACTGCACTTCTGATTTTGATCTCTTTCCCTTCAGTTTCCTTAGGGACTTTGCACCATCAAGAATTCGCTCTCTCTTTCATCTAAAATCATTCTCTATTCCTTCCTCTTTATCTACAAATAAGCTCAGTCTCCCACTATTCTACTAACAATCAAAAAAAACACCTCTCTTGCCCTCACCACTCCACAAATTATCATTCTCTCTCTTTTGCCACTGTTAAACTTCTAGAAGTAAAGAGTAGTGTACAATTGCTTCATGAGCATCCATTCGCTCTTTAATTCAATATAATCTGGCTTCTGTAACATTATTTTCGGGGTGGCTAGGTGGCGCAGTGGATAGAGCACCGGCCCTGGAGTCAGGAGTACCTGAGTTCAAATCCGGCCTCAGACACTTAACACTTACTAGCTGTGTGACCCTAGGCAAGTCACTTAATCCCAATTGCCTCACTCAAACAAACAAAAAAACCACATTATTTTCTTCATGACTTTCCCTGAGGCATTTGATACTATTGCTCACCTGTTCCTTAATTCTTTCTTGCTCCTTCATTTTTTTTGGCTTTTCCTTGCCTCTTTGTTTGGCTGCTTCTCTTTCTGTTTCACTGATTTCTTTTTGAACACCTGCCCTACCACATCTGAGGGCATTCCCCACAAGTCTGTGTCATCTGCCTTTTCCCCTTCCTCTACACTCTCTCCAATGTCAATCTCATTCACTATGATGGCTAAAACGAGCTCTTCTTTCCAGATGACTCCATCTATAGCTCTAGTCTGAACCTCTTCCCTTGGTTTCCAACAGTATGAGATTTTTTTCACCTGGATGTCTTTGTAAGACCTCAAAGTTCAAAGTGCCTCAAATTAAACTTAACACCTTTCCTCCCCAAATTCTGCTCCTCCTAACCTTTCTATTTCTTTTGATTGTACTACTACCTCTCTGGTCATCTAGGGTCAAAATCTCAGAGTCATCTTTGCCTCTTCCCTCTCACTCACTCTCCTCCCCCCAGTTTTGTCAGTTGCTAAATCCTACTGATTCTACTTCTAAAATATTCCCTACATCTGTTCTCATCTTTCCAGTCTCAGCACCACCACCCTATTTAAGGTTCTTTTTGTCTAGGCTATTGTAATAGTTTCCTAATTTGTCTCCCTGCCTCCATTTTCTCTCCTTTCTAATCCTTTATGTTGAGGGACATTAATAGCTTAATATACCTGTATGATATTGTCACTCCCATACCTGAAAACCTGCAGTGGCTCTCTTTTGCCTTCTATACAGATTCAACCTACCATTCAAAGCCCTCCCCTTACCTCTAACCTGATCACCATATAGCTCTAATCCAACTTTCCAACCTGGTTTCATGGCACTCACTTCTTGCATTTTATTTTGCTGTTCTTTGATTTTTTTCCCTCTGTATTTTTTTGGACACTACCCCCACCTCCCTATCTCTCCCTAATGAAATCAAGACTAATTTCAAATGCTACCTCCTTCATGATTCTTTCACTCTTCTCAACTAGGAGTCTCAATTGATATCTCTTTTACTTCTTCCATATACATAAGCATTTCTGACATTGTTTTATAAAAATACATGTTTATATTATCTATCTATCTATCTATCTATCTATCTATCTATCTATCTATCTATCTATCTATCTATCTATCTATCTATCTATCTATCTATCTATCTATCATCTACAATAGATGGAGTTCACAGATAAGTTGGGAACTCCTTAAAGGCAGGAACTATTCCATGTTTCATCTTCATATCCCTGGTGCCTAGCACAGTTTCTTGTGCATAATCAGCACTTAATACACGCTTGTTAAATTGAAGTATGAATATTTAGAGTGCAGTGGCCTAAAAGCTTATGTAGGCTTGGGAGCTGCTAGCTTCCCTTTATCCCTGGAAGCAATAGTAAAGGACGGAAGAGTATGTTCCCCTCCATGGTTTCACTGTTATGCCTTATAGAGTTGGAAGATGAAAAATAGAATGATGACTTTTTAAAACAATATTTTACAGTCCTAGAGAGTTTTATTAAATATGGTAAAAGATAAGGTCATTTTCAAGATGGAATTACTCTTGTGTCAGAGGCCTCATGTTAAGTTAGGGTCTGGATATTTTTTAGGGTTATTCACTTCTTCCTCTTCTCTTGTTTCTCTCACCTAAATAATCATGTAACGTCACTATCCGACACTGTCTAGTATGTTGACACTAACTCCTCTTGCAATCAGATGGTTTACAAGGCTCAAAAGATAAACAGGTTTATTTATATAGTTCAAAGGAAACAACAAAAGGTCCCACACAGAATTAATTGGAAATAATGATCAGTTCTGCTCATTTAACTGGGTTCCTGTACTTATGCATTCCCATATAATAATGTTCTAGAGAACATTGTAATAGTATTTTCATTGGTGTGGTCTTTTAGTCTATTTTTCCTACTAAGGCATTTGTGGTGCGTCTTGATTGGCATCTGTCTCTGGGCCTCTCTGCTGTGCAGTGTATTGTCCTACAAAGTATTCTCTGGAACTCTCAGTCAATGGTGGGTTCTTGCTCCCCATTACCACTTTTTTTTTTTTTTGGTGAGGCAATTGGGGTCAAGTGACTTGCCCAGGGTCACACAGCCAGTAAGTGTGTAAAGTGTCCGAGGCCGGATTCGAACTCAGGCCCCCCCAAATCCAGGGCCAGTGCTCCATCCACTGTACCACCTAGCTGCCCCCCCCATTACCACTTCTTATCACAGTTCAGTCACCATTCTGTACAGTTCTCTCACTGTTCTCTTTGGAATCCTCTGGTAGTTGATGCCACTCTCATTCAGTGGTATCCCAATATGAGGACAGTCCCACAGCTGTGGGAATTATTCCAGCCCTCTCTTACATTGGTGGAGCTCTAGCTCTGGATTTTTCTCAGTAGTGTTGTAGTTCTGTTGACTCTTGGTCTAAGAAAGTATTCTTAGTGTTCAGAAATAATTCACTCTTTTCAAGTTCCAAATCTATTTCAGTCACTAATACCATATTGAGCCAGGTTGACTCCTTGGTCTCAATCAATCAATCAACATTTATTAAGCACCAACTAGGTACCAGGCACTGTACTAAGCACTGCAAATAGAAGAAAAAGACTTTCTCAATACTGAAGAGCTTGCAATCTAATGGGGGAACAACATGCAAACAAATATAAACAAATCAAACTATATACATTATCAATGGGAAATAATTAAAAGAAGGAAGGCATTAGAATTAAGAGGGCTTGAGAAAGGCTTCCTTTAGAAGTAGTATTTTAGTTGAGACTTATAGGAAACTAGGGATGTCTGATGTCCTCTCTTTCCCAGCATCCAAGAAATACACCTTGTATCACGGTTACAACTCCCACACATATGGAGCAGGGGTTTTACACCTATTTTGTGCCATAGAATCCTTTGATCCCTTGGCAGTCTGGTGAAACCTATGAACCTCTTGTCAAAATAAAGTCTTATTATATGATTCATATGACTGTATATATAACAACCTATATCAGGCTGCTTTCTGTCTTGGGGAGGAGGGAGGGAAGGGAGGGGGAGAGGAAAGAAAAATTTGGAACTGAAAATCCAGTGTAAACAAATGTTGAAAACTATCCTTATATGTAAAATTTAACTGGAAAATTATAAAAAACCAAAAAAGCCCACAAAAATCCAAAATAAAGTCTTATTAATGTATATATGAGGATAGTGTGGAGGTAGTGGTATACTGAGGCCCATCTATGGCAAGGGATGCTGCCATTGTGTGTGACTCAAAGGTAAGCAGAATAGAAATCCCTAGCCTTTTCTTCTCCCCAAAGGAGACTTTCATTCCTTCCAGGAGGGGAAGCAGGCCACTTTGCTCTCCTCAAAGAGAGGGGGATACCAGGTAAGAAGTATGTCTCTCTGGTCCCTTAAATAATGTCTGTCTAGAAGATACCATTGGGTTCCATCTAACTTTTGATTTCTTTGTCATATTAAGGGGATCCCAAGCTCTATATTTAAAATTTGACTGCTTTCCCACCTTATAGCAATTCCACAAAGAATACACATAGTAAATTACAGAGAAGCCCATTTATCCAAATTGTAGCAAAAGAGAAATCAGAGAAGGTATACATAGGAAAATATATACCAGGCAATATAGGAATGAAGGAGGTTTCCCTTTGGGAGCAAGATAATTCAGCTCAACCAAAAGAGTGTTCTAGATCTCAAACAAGGGGAAACTCTCCAGAGTCACTAGAGTAGTAAACTGGGAATATGATGGAGCTTGCTTGCTCCCTTCATATCTTTCTTTCTTTCTTTTTTTTTTTGTGAGGCAATTGAGGTTAAGTGACTTGCCCAGGTCACACAGCTAGTAAGTGTCAAGTGTCTGAGGCTGGATTTGAACTCAGGTCCTCCTGAATTCAGGGCCTATGCTTTATCTACTGCGTTACCTAGCTGCTGCCCTCCCCCAATATCTTTCTAGAGATTATTCCTTCAATAATCGGAAGTGGAGGGGGCTCTTACATCTTCTTTCTTGAGGCTAGAAATCCACTTGTTAAGCTTGAAGAGGACTCTGGCTTGGGGATTCCCCAAAGACTGACTGGGGAACTTTCCCTAACTGTGCCTTACCCTTCATGCAGAGCAGGACATTCATCTCCACTAATAAGGAGAGAGTCCCATGACAATGGACTTTCATACAGGGATCAATATAAAATAAAATACATTGAAATACAAAGAAAACATCTCTATTGAAATAGCCAAATACTTTACAATAACCTCCCTAAAATTCTAGGCTAATGGTTCCCAGGTTGCAAACCCCTGGTCTCGAGGATCAGCAGAGCTCCCAATTTCCATTCTCTTCCCTCAGGTTGAAAGTTTTCCCTTCACGGGCTTCTCGGGCCAATTAGGTACTCGGGGCTGCTTCCTTCAATTTAAAGGGTAGAGTATAGGCTGGGGATTGATAGAAAGATTTAGAGGCAGAAGGAAACGTAAAAATCATCTAGCTCAACCCCTTCATGTCACAAATGAGGAAACTGAGTCCCAGAGAAGTCAGAAGATTTTCCCAGGATGACACAGGTGATAAGAAGCAGAGCTTGTATTCAAACTTAGGCCCTTTGCCTCCAAACCTAGCACACTATCTACTCTATCATACATGTTGTTTTCCTACCTTATCACTGAAAAAGAAAAAAAAAAAAACATTTGCAGTCTGTACTACGATAAGATAGTCGTGTGGGTTTTTTTTTGTTTGTCCGAATTTTTACATCTTATCTGTTCTTTTGTTCTTGTTGTTCAGTCACAGTCAACTGTGACCCCATTTGCTTTTTGTTTGTTTTTGTCAAAGATACTGGAGTGGTTTACCGTTTTCTTATCCAGTTCATTTTACAGATGAGGAAACTGAGGCAAACAAGGTCAATGATTTGCCTAGAGTTACAGAGCTAGTGTCTAATGCTGAATTATAACTTGGGTCTTTTGAGTCCAGGCCTGGCACCCTATCCATTGTGCCACCTAGCTGCTCAGGAGGTAGCCAATATAAGGTTGAGATTAAAGATTCTTGGAGATTACTGTGGTAATGGAAGGTCTTCTCTATTAGTTCTAGTTGTCCTTAAATAGAGTAATTTCAGAAATGCAATAGCCAATAAGTTATTAAAAAAAAACAAACCTTTTTCTCTGTAGGATTAGATCTGTCACCAGAGATAATTGTCTAAATTTCTTTAACTTTGTTATTCTTTACACTACTAGTTGAGAATAGGTTACATTGTTGTTTTTGTAGCAGGAGAAAATAATTTATGGAAAATGATGCATAATAAAAATGCATAGGGGGGCAGCTAGGTGGTGTAGTGGATAAAGCACCGGCCTTGGATTCAGGAGGACCTGAGTTCAAATCCAGCCTCAGACACTTGATACTTAGTAGCTGTGTGACCCTGGGCAAGTCACTTAACCCTCATTGCCCTGCCCCTCCCCCCAATGCATAGGCCATGGATTTTCATGCACTAGATACTTAAATTTATTATAATCTATCAGTATCAATAAGATTTGTAACAGCATTATTAAGAACACACTAGAATAAACCTATATTAAAAAAGCATGCATGTTTGGCAGAAGAAGTGGAATGAATTTGTAATTTGGAGACTATCAAAGTAAAGCCACATTTTCTATATGACTAGGATGGTTTCATAGATGCATGTTGAATATTGTGTTATACTGGGGAATCCCTATAATCCTTGATCATCAAGTTAGGAAAAACCTTGACACTTGTCAAATCAATATTTCCAGCCTCAAAGGAGACCTCACTAATGTGATTTGGCCATGGACTGATACTGTTATCAGGAGTTAGCAGATTTCTTTAATATACAAAAATCTCAGTCATAATAATGACATACAATTGAAACATTAATAATGAACGAAACTTCAACACCTTACAAAGGAGTAGCAACTGTTAAAGAAATAAGTCCTGAAGCAATCAGAGTCAAGGCCTGGGCAGTTACTGATGTAAGAAAAAGAAAACAGGAAACCAAAGTCAATGATCCTACCCTGGAAAAACCTGTCTGGATCCAGAGCCTGGTTATGTCATGGCTTTTTAAAAAAGAAAACTGCCTGTCACAAAATCTCATAATACTTTTAATAGTATTACTGAAAGGAAAAAAAAAAGTCAGTGTTTTAAGAAAAAAACCCCTCAGTTTCAGGAATTATCTTTGGAATTTTTTTTTTCTCTGATTGCCCCTATGATTGTGAAACTAGCATTTTAATGTCATGCAAGCTTGTGAAGGCAAGTATTTGGTTCTCATAGTTCTTACATAATTCAGAAATGCATGTGGTGCCAACACTGACTACACAAAGGCATTAACATTTTCTTCTTTCATGGTCATAAAGGTCAGTTCTTGTGGTCAAGTATTGGATTTCTATTATAAATTTTTTGATAATGAAAAACTTACATAGCTTCTAGTAACATTCATATTTGTAAGTGAATCAAAGCAGCATCAAAATCTTTCTACAAGCATAGGGAGAGGACTGGTGCACGACGGTTCCTGCCGTAACTCTAAACTGATATGTTCAGCTGCACCCTGTCTATAAAGAAGTGCAATTTAAGCTTCTTCCCATCACACTGCTTTATAGACAGATTGCAGTAGATAGATTTGATGGAAAGTTAGTAGTTTGAAATCATTCTGTAGCAGTTTCTGTTCCATACAGATTAAGTATCTGTGGTATTTTAATACCCAAGGCATGAATGAGCTAAAATACTGTTGCTTGGTTATGTTTATGTACCCTGTGCATCATGTAAAACTTTTGTGGATTAATATGAAGTTCTGTTGGTACAGTTTTTGTTGAACAGGGAGTCCTCCCCTCATCATTTATGGTTTGGGATTTATTAAATTTGAGCTTTTTTGTTTGATTGCTTCTGGTTCTTACTAGAAAGACTAATGAGAATGACAATGATGACAATATGTTCAAAGTCATAAATGCATTTCAAAGAAAGATAGAGACTTAAGACTTTCAGCTTGAATCCAGAGGTTACACTGAACCACTGAATGGAGGTATTTCTTTCTAATGGAAAACCCATCAAACATACATCTATCAAAAAAGAAAGCCATGGCTGTGTAGGTCAAGAAATTTACTGGCTTCCTGAAATCAAAGCTCAATGGGAAGAATGCACAGAAAACAATGAACAACTACTCAATGCCTGTCAACTCACACTTTCAGGATTGTAAAGTGGGCAATAGAAAATTTGTAAAGTATCCAAATGAAAGGTGTGGGTCAATGGCAGGGTTCTAGCTTCACATCTGCTACAGTAGGATTAAAGGGTAGTAGGTGCTCTATATTTAAGCACGACTATGTTTATCAATGTATAGGATACCCCACTTGTAAAACAAATGAGGGGTAGCTCCAATTACATGAAGACTGATCACTTTATAGGAGGCTTGTCTTTTACTAGGCTCAGCTTGAGTTTTTACCTTAAGGGCTTATCTCAAGTCTAGGACTATGAATATGTATGCATATATACCTGTGTATAAACACATACAATGTATATGCATGTGTACATAATAATGTGTATATAGATAGGCATAGATATGTGTATATATTTATCCATCTATCCATCAGTCTATGTCAGGCATGTGTATGTTTGCCTATACATGATATCACTACATTTCCATTGCTTTTGGGACTTGCATATAGGATCAGAGTTTAGTATGAAGCTGGGTCAGAATTGAATCTCTACTTCTGTCTTTTCCTCTTTTAACCAATGAGGAAACATGCTGATGCCAGTAGTGATTATCTAATCTGTTTCAAGTCCTACCACCCTGCCATGCCACATACCACCAGAATCTTAAGTGAGAGGAGCAGTGGAGTGAGATGTCTAGAAATCAAATATGACTCCACTCTGCACTTGAATTTTTCATTTTTGGTTTCCTCTTCCCAGAAGCCCCCAAAGACAAATTCAAAGAGAGATCACCAAAGTAATGAGTTCTGTGACAGCATCTATTTGAATTTGCCATCTCTGTAACAATGCTATCTAAGTAGGGAGCCCCAGAAGACAAGGAGCACTAACCTAACCCTGTAGTTTTCACCAAACATAAATTATTGTCTGAAGTCAGCTACAAAGCAATTAACACTTGGTTGTCATAAAGAAGGAAGAAGATTGATAACATGTATTCAAAGCTCATAATGAACAGATTTTAAGTATAGAAATATTTTTGGAAGAAGCAGATATCACTTCACCAAGAAACAGTAAAAGCTGATCCTAGGCACACACCCCTAGATTGATGGAATATAACCAAAGGTGTTTTCTATTTGTAAAAACTCATTTATTTTTGCCTGTACCACAAACACATACCTCAAAATATCCTTGAAAATTCAACAGATAAACTATATTGGACTGAGCCATTATTAAAGATGGAACTATTGCGCTATTGACTAGGCGTAATATGAATTCATTTAAAATTTTTTTAAAAAGCTATCATATCAAATGCTTATAATCTCCAGTCTATGGAAGGGAAAACAAATGAAACATTTATTATATAGCAGCAGCCCAGCAGGAAGAATCAAAGTCATGTGGAAACAAGATGAGGTATATATCACGCCTGTCATCCTGTCTGCTACTACAGTTGTCCTCCAAATACTTTCAGTGAGTCTATAGAAAATGTTGACATCCTGATACTTGTATTTAATGATTTATTTTCTTAATCCATCAGTCTAATAGTACAGGGAACGAGGAATATCAGAGAACAATAGCAGGATAGTGACTTGTGCTTTCACTCTGTTTCACTCTGAATTCCTTGGGAAATGGAGGTATTAAACTATTTGTTATCACTAGTGTTGCCTTGCCCTGTTAGTGAACTAATCCTAATAAAAGAAATTCAAAACAGGAAGAGACACTAGAAATGACATATCAACAAACAAGTAAATTTTCCTCATTTATAACTAACTATATTTGCAGAATTTAAGTGAAACTTCAGCTCCTATTCAGAAAACTATTTGAGTCATTAAAAGCTGACTGAATTAGTCTGTCCTTAAATGACCTTGTATTCCAAGGGACATTAAGTTGTTTAGGATTATCATATGATGGTAAAACAAAAGGAAATAAACAACAACAAAACTTGATCAGTCAAGTTATTAACTCCTTGTCAAATTAGCAGGATAATATCTCTTAAGCTGGTTGGAACTGAGCACCCCAGACTGAGTGTGATGATTCAAGTATGTACAGGTTTTTTTTGTTTTTTTGTTTGTTTTTTGTTTTTTGCAGGGCAGTGAGGGTTAAGTGACTTGCCCAGGGTCACACAGCCAGTTAAGTGTCAAGTTTCTGAGGCTGGATTTGAACTCAGGTCCTCCTGAATCCAAGGCCAGTGCTTTATCCACTGTGCCACCTAGCTGCCTCCTGATGTCCAGGTTTTAAGGTAAACTATTCCAGAAAGCATTTCACTCCATTTCCTTTGCTGCCCATCTCCACAGAACCTCATGGGCCTTTAGTTGATTTTCATCTAATCATAGGATCATAAATTTAGAACCTGAAGGGAACTTAGAAGTCAAGAAGTCTATGCCCATCCCCCTTTATTTTTAAAGAGGAGGGAAGTGAGGCATAGAGATGTCAATGGACTTGTCTAGGGTTCCAGATCTGTTAAATATATAAGACAGGTTTTGAGCACACTTCTTTGTTATTTATGGTATGGTGCTCAAGGCGCTATACCACACTGCCTCCCTGAAGGGGGCCTATTCTATTTTCTCAGATTTAAGAATAGTCCCTGGCACTAAAATGTCTAAAGCCTTTGGGAGGGGGGGGGGGGCGTGTTCTGTGGATGTACTAGTGAACCGCTTAGGGTCAAAAACAACAAGAAAAAATGTAGCCCAGTGCAGAATTTAGCACTCCAGGCCTACTGAGAGTGCTAGCTACGTGCTAAACTGGAATTTTAATTCTCATCCATCTGTAGTAAATACTTGCAAATGCAGGAATAAATCTCTAGGAGACATCTGTTTCCTGTTCATTGTGCACATCATGGTGCAAGCTTTTGGAATGAAAAGTGACGTTTGGTAACCTCAAGAAATGACAATAGCAATTAGGATGATTTTTTTCAGCTCTTACCTCAAATGTGGGAACTGATTACTTATCTTGAAAGCTTTATAAAATGTGTGTGTGTGTGTGTGTGTGTGTGTGTGTGTATACAGCTCACAAGTTTTACTTTCAATAGTAATAAATAGTTAGCAAAGGCCTGGTTGCCTTTTTTCAAAAGACTGACATTTTTTGCATTCTTATCCTGGCTGTTTTTGTTAATTTTATGATGCTGTCACAAATTGATGGATGAATGTATATAGAGGGCATGTTATCCCAGTACTGGGTTAATGGTTTTGTTTTTGTTTTTGTTTTGTTTTATAGTCTATTTTAAGTACCAGAATACAACTTCCTACCTAAAACATCTAAATAATCATGCATTTTGAACAAGATCTGATTTGTGATTTGGAAGGTTTGGGGAGGCAGTTTATGGCACTTTACCCTTTCATTCAACTAAAAAAATATCATGTGTAGTATATTGAAAATTAGAATTAGCTTTAGTGAAAAATAGGCGGAAACCCCATAGGAAATCATGATCATCATCTCATTGTCTGATATGCATTTATAGATTTAGAGCTCACAGCTATCTATTCTCTCCTTCCGCCCATTTTATAAATAAAGATATTGGAGCTCAGAGAGGGCAGATGTTTAAAGTGACACAGATAAGGAAGAGATCTGAGATTTGAATGCAGATACTCTGACTCCAACTCCAACTGTACCATGCTTATCTATTCACAGCTTTAAAATTCTTATGTAGGCATTAGGGGTGGGTTAAGTTAGACAACAGAGACAACAAAGAAATCATTTATATTGTCTCATTTCTCCTTTGCCCTCCTTCCACCACCTTCCTCAATCCTCCACCCTTTTTTTCCGGAGGAACCCTCTGTTGGAAGAAATTAGTCTGGCAATTTTCTTTGGGGTGGGTGGCAGGGTTCCTTTGTCCCCAATACCTTTGCTAGTTTGCTGAGTCACATAGCAAGTCATGTGACATAGTTTATTCTAAAATATTGGGCATTCCTCTTTGCTCCATTGATCTTGGGGATAGTGTATGTTTTCATGCAACAATATAACCATACAACACCTTTCTCTGTTTCTTCTCCACACTCCAGTAATGTATGTCATTCTGAGGCAGTTAGTGTTAGCCTCAAACTGACCCAAAGAGATCCAGTCTAGCTTTAGGATGTCTCAGTCTGGATGGTGTTTAAAAGATTGGACTAGTTTGAGGTTTTAGAATTCTGGGGGCAGAGCCAAGATGGCAGAGAGAAGCCAGGAAGTTGCCTGAGCTTTCCCATGTTTCCCTCAAAAACAACATGAAATCAAGCTTCTAAACAGATTCTGGAATTACAGAACGTACAAAAAGAGAGAAACAATCTTCCTACTAGCGACAATTTAGAAGACTTCAGGAAAGGTCTGTCTCACCTGGGTAAAAGGGGAGGGTGGCTCAGCACTGCTTCACTCAGCTGGCAGCTCAGCTCAGCACAGGTTGTCTCGGTAGGCAGTTCATCACTGCAGCAACTTGACACACCTGAGAGTGAGGCAGCTGAGAGTGGGGCAGTTGAGAGCAGTATGAAGCTTGCAACAGTGAACCCTGTGCCCCAGGAGCAGATTTCAACTTTATAAGTTTAAAAATAGGCTACAACATGAGCAAGAAACAAAAAAGGACCTTTACCACTGACAGCTTCTATGGTGAAAGGGAAGACCAAAACTCAAACTCAGATGAGTTTGTAAAAATGCCTACAAGTGAAGACTCAAGTGGGAAGATGATCTTGTCTCAAGCCCAAAAAACCTTCTTTTAAGAGCTCAAAAAGGCCAAATGAGAGAGGTAGAAGAAAAATGGAAAAAGAAACAAGAGAAATGAGAGTTACACTGCAAAAAGAAGCACAAAAATTGACTGAGGAAAACAATTCCTTAAAAAATACAATTGGCCAAATTAGAGAAAAAAATGGCCAAATGGGCGAAAAAATTGACAAATGGAAAAAGAGGTGCAAAAGCTTATTGCGGAAAATAATGCCTTAAAAATTAAAATTGGGGGGGCAGCTAGGTGGCGCAGTGGATAGAGCACCGGCCCTGGAGTCAGGAGTACCTGAGTTCAAAGCCAGTCTCAGACGTTTAACACTTACTAGCTGCGTGACCCTGGACAAGTCACTTAACCCCAATTGCCTCACTAAAAAATAAAAAAACAAAAACAAAAACAAAATTAAAATTGGGCAGATGGAAGCTAATAACTCCATGAGACACCAAGAATCTGTCAAGCAGAATCAAAAGACTGAAAAAATAGAAGAACATGTGAAATACCTCATTGGGAAAACAACTGACCTGGAAAATAGATCCAGGAGAGATAATCTAAGAATTATTGGACTACCTGAAAGCCATAATGAAGACAAGAGTCTAGACACCATATTACAGGAAGTTATCAAGGAGAACTGTCTGAAATTGTAGAATCAAAGGATAAAATCATTATTGAAAGAATCTACCAACCACCTCCTGAAAGAGACCCCAAAAATGAAAACTTCAAGGAATATTGTAGCCAAACTCCAGAATTATGAGGTGAGGGAGAAAATACTCCAAGCAGCCAGAAAGAAACCATTTAAATATCATGGAGCCACAGTCAGGATTGCACAGGACCTGGCAGCTTCAACATTATCACAGGGCTTAGAATATAATATTCAGGAAGGCAAAGGAGCTTGGACTACAACAAAAAAATCAACTTCCCAGAAATACTGAACATTCTCTTTCAGAGGAAAAGATGGACATTCAATGAAATAGGGTACTTCCAAGGCTTCCTGAGTAAAAGACCAGAAATGAACAGAAAGCTTCATCTCCAAATACAAGACTCAAGAGAAATATAAAGAGGTAAACAAGGAGTTGGGGGTGGTGGGGAGGAAGGTTGTTCAATGATATTAAACTGCTTGCATCCCTATGAGGGGAAATAATGCTTTTAATTCTTGGGATCTGTATCTCTGTTAAAGTATTGTTATTAAATTGATTTTGATGTGATGGTATAAAGAAACTTAAAGGGCAGAATAAAAGAAGACTAGGGGGAGGAGAGGAAGGGGAAGGTGGAATGGGGTTATATCATATGAAGAGGCACAAAAAGAACCCATTGTAATAGAAGGGAGGGGTGAGCATTGTTTTAACCTTACAGATTTGGTTCAGGGAGGGAATAAAATACACTCCCATTTGTATAAAGGAACTTAGCTTACTCTTAAAGGAAACAAAAGGGGAAGGGGCAAGAAAAAGAAAGGCAGCTGATAAAAGGGAGGGCAGATTGAGGGAGGCAGTGGTCAGAAGCAAAACACTGGTCAAGAGGAATAGGTTGAAAGAAGCGAAAAAGAGTACAAAGGGGAAAAGAGGATGGAGGGAAATAAACAGTTAATAATCTTAACTGAATGTGAATGGGATGAATTCTCCCATAAAATAGAATCAAATAGCAGAGTGGGTTAAAAATCAGAATCCTACAATATGTTGTTTACAAAAAACACATTTGAAGCAGAGAGATACACAGAGTAAAGGTAAAAGATTGGAACAAAATATATTATGCTTCAGCTGACTTCAAAAAAGCAGGGGTAGCAATTCTTATCTCAGGCAAAGCAAAAGCAAAAATAGATCTAATTAAAAGAGATAAGGAAGGAAACTACATCTTGCTAAAATATATGACAGATAATGAAGTAATATCAATACTAAACATGTATGCACCAAGTAGCATCCAAATTCTTAGGGGAGAAGTTAAATAAGTTACAAGAGGAAATAGAGGGGCAGCTAGGTGGCGCAGTGGATAGAGCACCGGCCCTGGAGTCAGGAGTACCTGAGTTCAAATCTGGCCTCACTTAATAGCTGTGTGACCCTGGGCAAGTCACTTAACCCCAATTCCCTCACTAAAAAAAACAAAAACAAAAACACAAGAGGAAATAGATAGCAAAACTATACTAGTGGGATATCTGAACCTTCTCCTCTCAGAATTAGATAAATCTAACCACAAAATAAACAAGAAAGAAGTTAAAGAGGTGAATAGAATATTAGAAAAGTTAGATATCATAGATATCTGGAGAAAACTGAACAGAAGATAGAAAGGAATATACCTTTTTTCAGCAGTACATGGCACATATTCAAAAATTGACCATGTATTAGGGCACAAAAACCTCACGGTCAAATGTAGAAAGGCAGATATAGTAAATGCATCCTTCTCAGATCATGATGCAATAAAAATTGCATGTAATAAAGAGCCATGGAAAGGCAGACTGAAAATTAATTGGAAACTAAACAATCTCATCCTAAAGAATGAGTGGGTCAAACAACAAATCATAGAAACAATCAATAACTTCATCCAAGAGAATGACAATAATGAGATAACATACCAAAACCTATGAGATGCAGCCAAAACAGTGCTTAGGGGAAATTTTATATCTCTAAATGCTTACATGAATAAAAAAGAGAAAGAGGAGATCAATGAATTGGGCATGCAACTAAAAAAGCTAGAAAAAGAACAAATTAAAAATCCCCAAATAAATACTAAGTTAGAAATCCTGAAAATCAAAGGAGAAATTAATAAAATTGAAAGCAAGAAAACTGTAGTATTAATCAATGAAACTAAGAGCTGGTTTTATGAAAAACAATAAATAGATAAACCTTAGGTTCATTTGATTAAAAAAAAAGAAAGAAGAAAACCAAATTACCAGAATCAAAACTGAATTGGAAATTAAAGCAATAATTAGGAACTATTTTGCCCAACTGTATGCCAATAAATTTGACAATAGAAATGAAATGGATGAATATCTACAAGAATTTGAGGTTTTAAATTACTTGGGCAAAGACGCCTACAGATTTTGAACTGAACTATGTCTGTGGTTGCCTCCACAAGCTGCTTAAATACTTGTAATATCCCTTACATTAAGTTGCCCTGGAGAAACTCCATACTAGACACCCCAGGCAGATTTCAGCATAGACAGACCCCTCAGATTCACATTGGTCTAGATCAGGGATTGTTAACCTTGTCTGTGTGTTTCATGGTCTCCACTGGTAATTTGGTAAAGCCTATAGACACCTCAGAATAAAGAATATACAAAGTTCACAGACCCCATGTTGAGAATCCCTATTCTAGATCAGCGATTAACATTAGCTGTCTGAATTGTTTTTATGTAAAGACATGAGTGAAATTGGAATAGAAGGCTAGAAAAGTGTCACTTAAAATATACTAAAATTGTTTTGAAAATGTTACTTTTATAAAGTGAGAGCTTATACACTAATCAACAACCACCTTGATGGATGGAATGAGCATGGAATCAGAGGATCTAGATTTGGAGTCAGAATACCTATCTTCAAATCCAAGTTCTGCCACTTTATAGATCTGTGTAATTTTGAACAAGGCACTTAATACCTACATCCTTCAATTTATTCCTTGGTAAGAGAATAGTTACATTAGACGACTTTTGACGATTCTTCCAGTTGTGACTTATGATTCTATGTAAGAAGAAGTCATGATGATTTTAGAGAAATAGATTATAATAAAAGCTGACTTTTGTGTAGTACTTGAAGGTTTACAAAGTGCATCACATACACTGTTGAACTTGATGGGTACTACAGATATATATATATATATATATATATATACATATATATATATATATATATATATATGTTTTTGGGTTGGGCAATTAGGGTTAAGTGACTTGCCCAAGGTCACACAGCTAGTAAGTGTCAAGTGTCTGAGATCAGATTTGAACTCAGGTCCTCCTGACTCCAGGGCTGGTGCTCTATCCACTGCACCACCTAGCTGCCCTATATATGTGTGTGTATATATATATATATATATATTTAAAATGTTATATCTTAATAATAGATGAAGACAAGCCTTTGGAGTAAACTTTTTGCTAGAATATTTCAGAAAATAGAGAAGAGTGTTGCATCTTAAGAAACAAATTGCATTGTCAAGATTATGCTGTGTATACATGTGACACATGCTGGCTATGTCACACTGGGTAAGCCACTTAAGTTTTCACTGCTCTTGGCATCTCTACAAATTAGTGGCAGACAAAGTTCTGAATGGCAGTAATAGAAGGGAATTTGTTACTTGGGAGTTGCTATGCCCATGAAATCATAGGCTATTATTAATAACAATTATTATCAATATTATTCTTTGTAATAATAATAATAATAATTATAATAATGGCAGTTAGGTGGAGCAGTGGATAGAGCACTGGGCCTAGAGTCAGGAAGATCTAAGTTCAAATCTGGCTTTAGACACTTACTACCTCTATGACTCTGGGCAAGTCATTTAACCCTGTTTCCCTCAGTTTCCACATCTATGAAATGAGCTGAAGAAGAAAATAACAAACCACTCCAGTATCTTTGCCAAGAAAACCCCAAATGAGGCCATGAAAAGTCAGACACTACTGAAATGACTGAACAACAACATTACTATTAATCAACCTACTTCTTCCATAGCTTGAAGATTGCATAAATTTAGACAAGTGTTTGTGGGCCAAAGTTATGGTCAATACAAGCTATTCATCACTGAATTTTAGTTTCTGACACTATGGGCCCATTTAGCTTCATGTACCTAAATTCTGATCCTTCAAAGAATGGAAGAAGCATTACCAACTGTGAATGCTTCCATAGTGACTTGCTACCTGCCAAAGTCTGATAGCAGCAGTTATAGAAGGAAGTAAAGTATTGACAGAGAAATGTTGCTATGAGTTCACCAATGGAAGGTAATGTGAGTTTTCTTCAGACTGAAAGAGACTTCCACTAAATTGTGTGACTGACTCACTCCACTTATCAGTAGCTATGCTGGTGAGGTAAGACCTTTTTTCCAGCCTCTTTTCTTTTTTCTTTTTCATAACAACAGATGAAAGATTGTCATGAAGGAATAGGAATCTGGCATTCCCTCTAAGCCATGGATCTTCTGGTAAGAATAAAAAAAATAAAACTACAAATCTGCATTCTTTTTGATTAGGCTGATGAAAATTTGAACAAACAGAAAAGGAATAACAGAGCAAAGGACTTTGGTTATTTTATTTTATTTTTTTGCAGGGCAATGGGGGTTAAGTGAGTTGCCCAGGGTCACACAGTAAGTGTTAAGTGTCCGAGGCTGGATTTGAACTCAGGTCCTCCTGACTCCAGGGCCAGTACTCTATCCACTGTGCCACCTAGCTGCCCTGCCATTTTCTCTTAAGTCCTTTGCTCATGGAGGCAGCTAGGTGATGCAGTGGATAGAGTACTGGCCCTGGAGTCAGGAGGACCTGAGTTCAAATCCAGCCTCGGACACTTAACACTTACTAGCTGTGTGACCCTGGGCAAGTTACTTAACCCCAATTGCCTCACTAAAAAAAAAAAAAAGAGAGAAAATGGCTTTGGAGTCACAAAGATGAGCTAAACTTGGTTAGATTTTCTGTCTTTTACTTAAGCTGAGAAAAGTTGCTAAGTGGCCACATAAAGAATGTAATTCAGTTCTTTGAGTTATTTATAGGAAGTTATCACAAAATTTTAAAATGTTTGAACCGATATAACCTTTACATCTGTATATCAAAAAAGATTGTTGTTGTTGTTGTTCAGTCGTGTCCAACTCTTCACAATCCCATTTGGAGTTTTCTTGGCAAAGATACTGGAGTGGTTTGCCATTTCCTTTTCCAGCTCATTTTACAGATGAGGAACTGAGGTTAACTGACTTGTTCAGGGTCACATAGCTAGTAAGTGTCTGAGGCCAAATTTAAACTCAGTAAAATGAATCTTTCTGACTTTAGGCATGGCACTTTATCCATTGTGCCACCTAGATGCCCATCAAAAAAAAGGTAGCCTGGGAGGCAGCTAGGTGGCACAGTAGATAAAGCTCCGACCCTGTATTCAGGAGGACCTGAGTTCAAATCTGGCCTCACACACTTGACACTTACTAGTGGTGTGACCCTGGGCAAGTCACTTAACCCTCATTGCCTGACCCTCCCCCTCTCTCCAAAAAAGGTAACCTGTATTTATTAAGGCAGATAATGTTCAACAATCTGAACTGCAGAAATGAGAATGTAGGGAGGAATGAAGCTAGAGTACTAACCTAAACCAGAGCCTTTTTTTTCCTCCCTTAAGAACATTTTTTTATTCTCCTTTAGGATTAGGGAGGCAATTGGATATAGAAGATAGCTCACTGGTTCTAGAGTTAGATGATTTGGTTTTGAATCTTTTGTCTGATTCTTACTGTCTGTGTGAACCAACTTTCCTGAACCTCAGTTTCTTCATTTATAAAATGAGCAGATTAGACTAAGTAAGGTCCCTTCCAAATTGAGATCCATGATCCTATGAACTTTAGATGGTGATAAGAGCTTTTCATTCCAATGGCTTTAAAAATATTCTTTTGTTATATTAAAAAGGGGAAGAAATATCCATGTATGTGTTGCAAAGATAACTCTTGTCAGAAAAAGCCGTGACCTGCTTAGAAACTTTTGGACAGCCTTGCAACAACAGAAAAAATTCTCAGTCTTGTAAACAAGGATTTCTGGAAGTTTGATATACAAAGTCCTCCACCCCTCTTCCTGTCATACAGGATGTAGTCGCTTTTGTTGAAAAATAGTTTGACACTAAATTACTGGGTATCACTAAATGTGTTGTCTATTATTCAGCTCATACTGAAGGGCTAGTCAGTCCGTTTGTCAATAAACATTTATTAATTGCCCAATACGTCCCAAGCACTGTGCTTAGAACTGTGTGTACAAAGAAATGGTAAAAGACAGTTCTCAATCTCAAGGAGCTCACAGTCTATTGGAGGAGACAACATGAAAACAACTATGAACAACAGGAAAAAGCTACACACAGGATAAATTTAAAATAATCAAGAGATGAGGTATACAGACAATATAACAATCTCTAATAAGTGGAATGTAATGATGACAAATTATGTAACACCACAATCTCAATCAAAAGTGTAGGTGAGGGTCAGTTAGGTGGTGTAGTGGATAAAGCACCGGCCTTGAGTTCAAATTTGGCCCCAGACACTTGACACTTACTAGCTAACCCTCATTGCCCGCTGCAAAAAAAAAAAAAAAAAAAGTGTAGGTGAATAAAAGGGCAATGGAGACATGCATAGCTGGTGCAAGTTGGCTTCAGCATATGGACAATTTATGATTTGCTCTCATGAAGTGGTGAAGAAGGTACTATCCATGCAATGAGGCAGCCTGAGTGCTACATTGTTATTTATGGCATTATAAAAAAAAATCTCAAGGAAGACCATTAGCACATGGGATAGATTATCTATGGAGGGCTTATGTTAGGATATGGACAAGAAATAAGAATGATAAGGAATTTTTGTGATTGGTACCTTTGGAGGCAATTCCCACATTAATGAGATTGGAGATCCACTGAGGTATTGAAGAATGCTCCTTCTCAACCTCTATCATCAAAGGAAGGCAAGGGGTCAGGTGTAGGAAAAATACAAAGTGTGAAGAGAAAGGAGGACATTTTACTTACTTAGGACTAGCAAAAGAAAGGACTGAGCTGTACTACAGTATAAGGTTATGAGACAAGGCCAGCAATATATCCATAATGCTAGTATTTTTAGATTACTTTTATACCTGGTTAGTGATGTCATCTAATGAAAGGAAGTATATTTTTTGCATTTTGAAATTTATATTTTAAGTAATACAGTTTTTTTTTTAAAGATGTACTATGCTTTAAGCTATCACTAAAAAATGCATTATACAAACTCATTCTCTCCTTTTATGATGGGACTATAAGACCATTGGGAAGGATTCTTTTCACTGTAAGAAGAACAATTTTCCCAGGGTATTTCTCCATATATGTGTGTGTGTGTGTGTGTGTGTGTGTGTGTGTGTATGTATATATATGTGTGTCTGTAAACTATTATCAAGGAACCCCTGAAAAGGATATCATAGCCAAGGCATGTTGGGTTAAATGAACACTTGTTACATAGTAAAATTTTCTTTTTAAAAACATATTTCAGAGGAGATATAGGAAGGCTTTTTTTCCCAGCTGTGGCCAAGTCAGATCCAATAATATCAGTAGGATATACCATCTTTTAGAAATGAAAGTGCAGGGGCAGCTAGGTGGCGCAGTGGATAAAGCACTGGCCCTGGAGTCAGGAGTACCTGAGTTCAAATCCAGCCTCAGACACTTGACACTTACTAGCTGTGTGACCCTGGGCAAGTCACTTAACCCCCATTGCCCTGCCAAAAAAAACCCAACCAAACAAACAAAAAAAGAAATGAAAGTGCAGCTGTATGTCCTTCTTAATTGGGCATGAGAAAGATCGACATTCGAAGGAATGATTAAATTAAATGGTTTGGTACAACTCAATTGAAACTTTTCAAATGACCTTTTCCTGAACTTTAAAAATAATGTACATTTTGGAGGAAATATATTCCACATGTTTTTATTTATTTATACTTCTACTTTCAACCCTTGGTCTGAAGAGGGATACAATATCTGAGAACTCTTTGGGGATTTTAAAAATGAAGCCTTAAAAAAATTAAACAGGAAGTCATATTTTGTCATGGGTAAATGAGTACAAATACTCAAAAAAAGTTTCTAGTTTGGTTCCAAAGATCAAATTTGTGATTTTAGAGTGGGTGTTAAGCTTGGCAATATGAGCTCTTTGTTTCCAATGTTGTATTCTATTTCTAATGAATGAAAGATAATGCTAGGATAGTTTTCAACAAAGCAGTTTAATGATGCTTATTATAAAAACCTAAAGATGGGAATACATCAAATTTTGAACATTAATTCACCTACCTACGTACTAGGAAGAACTCATATACCCAACAACCAATTTATTCAGTTTACTTTAGGCAAAGTTCTCCTGATCATAATCAGTTTAGTAAACTTTATCTAATCCATCTATGCAAGTTTAGCAAACTTTCCTAATCACAATCCCCTTGGTATCAATAAGGGGGAGTTGTAGTCTGGGCTGTTCTCTGATTGACTCTCAGCAATGTCCCCCATGAATCCAATACCTGTGAATCTACCTAGAAAAAACAATTAGCTATAAGGGCAGACACCCAGACCTCTGGGTTCCTGGTTTGGGGTGGGGTATGTATCCCATCATACACCAGTGCAGCTGCTCATTCTTGCCAAATGTATCTACTATGTTAACAATATAGAACATAGTTTACATTAAAGAGGAATTTACTTTGTATGGTAAGTTCTTCCATATACTCCTATTTGTGGTTGATTTGCTGATTGCATCAAACCTTAGTTCCCTGATAAATCTTCTGGAGTAGATCTGTGATCGCTCAAAGGATTTTGACCTTTTCATCTACATGGGAAAGACCAAGTGGATGAAAGTATCTATTGCCCAGTTTTCAACATATATTTGGATGAACACCCCACGCATATCTGGTAAAGATGTTGAGATGGACAATGAACAAGGCACAAAACAAAAAAGTAAGAGAATGGGCAAGATTGTTTTCAGAGAATTGAAAAGTTCTTTTACTGAATCCAAGATTTTCATAAAAGCAAAGGCCCACATTTTTTTTATCAATGTTTTCCCAATGTTGCTAAATGTCAGAAAGACATGGAATAGCATTGCATCAGAAGAACTGAAGATGATTATCACACAAAGGACAATGGAGAAACTCATGATGAGTGAGAGTCAGTTACAACACATAGTTAATGAGAAATTCAGAGAACAGTAGGACAGAATATCATGAAGGAATTGCATGATAGAGAATAAAAAAGTTGGACTACTCATATGGCAGTTAACAAGGGATGCCAGATAGTTATAGTACTTCACTGGTAACCTTGTCTCTAATATATTGGGGGACATTCTGTTGCAAATTTTTGGGCAACATGGATTAGAGTTCTTTGAAATGCATAGGTATGGATGAGTTATGATCTGGATAGTTTTGGAGGGAACTCCCAAATTGATGAGATCACAGATATCTTGGAGTAGAATAAAGGAATGAGATATACAAAATATCAAAGTTCATTTAGAAGGCATATTATTATTTTTTTTTGTTTTTTTTTTGCTTTTGTTTTTGCAGGGCAATGGGGGTTAAGTGACTTGCCCAGGGTCACACAGCTAGTAAGTGTCAAGTGTCTGAGGCCGGATTTGAACTCAGGTACTCCTGAATCCAGGGCCGGTGCTTTATCCACTGCGCCAACTAGCCGCCCCCTGGAAGGCATATTTTTGAGATCATGAAAACACTCCATTTCCATTTTAAGGAGAGAATATAGTGTACTGCAATGAACTCTTAGGCTTATTGGCCCAGTTTCCAAATGATGCCACATGAGGGACTCCAATTAAGATCTAAAAGATGGCAGCAATCCTTTGGGGCTCCTGGGATTATACTAGGAATTCAATTAGGGGATGAATGGCTTTTCTATGGTGCCTTTTAAGTGTAAGAAACAGATTTATATTTATGACCCTACCAAGGACTCCTGTCCACTCAGAGGGCATTGGAATGGGTCCAAATTTGTAAAACTAGGATTTTTTTAGAGGTGCTGAAATATTCAGGGAGTATACAAAGGAGATCATATGACTAGATTGCACTCAGTGGAGAGAATTCAGTGGTCAATGAATTCTTGAATATTTTTCAAATGTTATGTTGTATTATGCAAGGAAGCTCTGACAAAACCCACAAAATTGCTTTTGGCTTTTCAGGTTGCTTATTATGATGTAATGTTTTCACTCTTATGTTCTGTTTATTTGTAAATATATTCCAGCTTCTACATAAACTAAAATTGTTTTAGAGTCTACCCTATAAGAGTGTAAGCTCTAGAAGGTCCTGCCAAACAGGAAAGACTTTGACTATGGGCCCAGTGAAAGACTAGGTGTCTTTCATGTGAGAGTTAGCACAGATAAGTTCAAAGAGGTTCATTATCAGGTTGGCAACAGGGTGATGAATTTTTCAGCCACAACTCTTGAAGTCTAAGTCATAGACAGGCTATGGGTAGAGGCAATACTCACAACGAACTGATAAAAGCAGTATTGAAATAGCAAATGATATTTAAGTACTAGCTCAACTTCTGTGCTTCTCAGAAATAGGTAGGCTACTGATTCTCAGCAGGGGGTCAGGGGAGGAAGGGGAGGAAGCTAAATTGCTTGGTGATTTAAATTCTAGCTCATGAATCATTAAGCATTTATTAAGGGCAAGGCCCTAGGATAGCTGCTGGGGATACAATACAAAGACTGAAACAATTCCTATCCTCAAGAAACATAGTCTAAGGGGGATAGAGAAGTAAGAAAGGAATGAATCATCATATTGTATTCATGTGTTGGTCCAATTATGAATGCTATGTCAAAATATTAGGAACTTCATAGAAGTAATTATAGTTCACTTGAGAATAAAGTTACAGACAGGCCTTTGGCTTTATGTCACTGTTTGTAGTGTTTTATAGCCTCTCACAAATAGAGTGTCCCCAAATTCCCAACAGTTTTAAGGAATTAAAAATTAAAACTGTTTTAAGATTGTTGGGACCTCCTATACAGTGTATCATATCAGGTCCTTGCCTCATTACTGTAAATTATTTGAATGATAAAGTTATTAAATGATGGTTTTTGATGTGATGATAATTATTTTTATAAATAATTGCTTGAGGAATATGGAATGATAGTAACAGAATCATAGAACATTAGAAGTGAAAGTGACCTTAGCTGTCATATGATGAAAGTTGAACAAATTTAGGATGATGTAAAGATTCTCTTCTCCCTCTCCCCGCACCCCCTCTCTCATTGTTCACACTAATTTTCTGATTGTAGCAAAATGTAACTGTGTAGTCTAGACAGTAAAGTTAGAAATGAATCACATTTTCTATTCTTATCACAATTCTCTTTCTCTAGAGAAAGAATTTCAATGTCCAATGTGTTTTATGGGAAACAGCCTCTTTACTAGACTCACTCTAACCTCTTTTTAACATTCTACTTTTGAAGGTCACCAATGATTTCAGCAGTCACTTAATCACTAGCCTTAAGGTTGGAAAAGGATAGAACAGAAATCACCAGTCATATTGTGGAACATTTCAAAGGTCAAAGCAGTACTGCACACTAGTGCCTTTCAGGAAATGGGAAGAGATGAAAATTCTTGCTATGCAAAATAAAGATTGTAAGGAAGACAGGATTACATAGCCAAAGAGCTAAGCTCATGACCTGAAGACTAAGTTATAATGCAAAGTGGGACAGTGGAAAGAGTACTAGTTGAAGACCCTGGGCTCATATCCCACTTCTTTCTTTTCCTATCTTTGTGGCTCAAGTCACTTTCTCTTTCTGAGCCTCAATTCCTCATCTACAAAATTAAGGGCTTGAAAAGAGATGACTTCTAAGGTCTTTTCCAGCTCTAAATTAGTGATTCTGAAGTTAAATTATTCTGCTGCTAGTCTTCTACCTTCCTAAAAGCTGATGCAAATATATAAACTGCATTTCAGACTTTGGTTAATGTTCAGCCCTCTGTACTGATGCATATCAATTAGGTGCTCAGGAGCAATTCCTGAACCTCCTAACTGGTCACACAGTAGATTGCTCTGAGATCTGTCAGGTTAGCCAGGTTTCTTTAGTGTCTGTGGTCCTTATTTTCAAATCCTAGGGAACCTTCACAGACCACAGAACTACCACAAATATGAATTGCAGGACCTTAGAAACACCAAGCTAGAGAGACTATCTTACTATATGTCTTCTATCCTAAAATATTTACTTAGGGCCTGGTTACCTTCAGAGATCCAAAGGAACCTCAAAGAAGAGAATTTGTTCCTCTAAAAGCTTAATTAGCTTTCATTAACCAATCCATCATTAATTAGCTTGTCATTCTGTATATTACACAAGAAATCTCATAAAGAATGTACTCTTTTTGACAACTGTATGCCAGTCCTGATTGCAGCAATATGATAATCTGGATTCTGTTTCCATTAGCCCAGATAAAAGGCAAAGCTGCTTCTTCTTCTTTTTTAAATAAATGAACATTTTATTTTATTCTTTTAAAATACCAGCTGGGCAATAACAATGACAATGATCATACCAGGTAGGATTTATACCAAGAATGCAGGGCTGGTTCAATATTAGGAGAACTATAAGCCCAATTGCCCATATCAATAATAAAACTATCCAAAATCATATATAAATAGATACAGAAAAAAGCTTTTGGAAAAATGCAATAAACATTCTCATTAAAAACACTAAAAAGCGTAGACATACACGGAGCCTTTCTTAAGATAAGTAGTATCTAAAACCAAGAGCAAACATCTGTAATGGGGATTAACTTGGAGTCTTCCCAATAAAATCAGGGGTGAAGGGAGGATGTCCATTATCAGTACTATTATTAACCATTGTATTAGAAATGCTAGCTCTAAAGAATTAGAAATCAAAGGAATGCCCATCAATTGGGGAATGGCTAAACAAGCTGTGGTATATGATGGTGATGGAATATTATTGTGCTATAAGAAATGACAAACAGAATGATTTTAGAAAGACCTGGAAAGCCTTATATGAACTGATGTATAGTGAAGTGAGCAGAACCAAGAGAATATTGCACACAAGTGACAGAAATATTGTTTGATGAAGGGCTGTGAAAGACAACTATTCTCAGCAATACAATGATCCAAGACAATGCCAAAGGACTATTGATGAAACATACTACCCACCTCCAAAGAAAGAACTGATATTGATTGAACACAGACTGAAACATGTTATTTTTCACTTACTTTCATTTTTTATTCAAGTTTTCTTATACAAAATAATTTCATTTACTTATTCATTGTCATACCAATCAAACTACTAAAGAATTATTTTATAGAACCAGAAAAATATTAACAAAATCTATTTGGAAGAACAAATGGTCAAGAATATCAAGGGAATCAATTAAAAATATGAAAGAAGGCAGTTTATCAGTACTAGATTTCAAACGATATTACAAAATGGTAATCATCAACACAATCTAGGGCTGGCTTAAAAATTGAGTGGTGGATCAGTGGAATAGAATAGGTATACAATGCACAGTAGTAAATGACAATAGTAATGCAATGTTTGATCAACTTAATGATCTAAGTTTTGGGGGCAAGAACTCACCATTTAATAAAAATTTCTGGTAAAACTGGAAAGCAGTTTGGAAGATATCATACATAGACCAACATCTCACAAGGTAAGGTCAAAATGGATAACTAATTTAGCCATAAAGGGTGATATCCTAAGCAAATTAGGGGAACTTGGAAAAATGTACCTGTCAGATCTGGATAGGGGAAAGGTTTTATAAACAAATAAAAGACAAAAGGGCATCACAGCAGATAAAATGGATAATTTTGATTACATGAAATTTTAAAAAAGCTTTTACAAAAACAATACCAATGTAGACAAAACTAGAAGGAAAACAGGAAATTGGGGAAAATTTTATAGCAAGTTTCTGTGATAAGGACCTTATTTCTCAACCAAATAGGGAACTGAGCCAAATTTACAAAAATGAGAACTATTCCCTAATTGTTACAAGGTCAAAGGATATGAATAGGCAGTTTTCAGAAGAAGAAATGAAAGCTATCATTATTTGCATGAAAAATTTCTCTAAATCACTATTGATTAAAGATGTGCAAATTAAACCAACTCCAAGATACCACCTTACACCTATCAGATTGGCTACCATGACAGAAAAGGAAAGTGACAAATGCTAGAGGTGATGAGGGAAAATTGATACACTAATGAATTTTTGGTAGAGTTGTGAACTAGTTCAATCATTCTGGAGAACAATTTGTAACTGGGTCTAAAGGGCCATAAAACTGTGTATTTTCTTTGACCCAGCAATACCACTATTAGGTCTATAGATCAAAGAGATGAAAGAAATGGGAAAAGGACCTATTTGTATGAAAATATTTATAGCAGCTTTTTTTTTTTTGTGGTGACAAAGAATTGGAAATTGGAGGGATGTCCATCATTTGGCTGAACAGGCTGTAGTATATGATGTGGTGTATGAACAAGTATATGGAATACTTTTGTGCTATAACAAGTCATGAGCAGCATGGTTTCAGAAAAACCTGTGAAGATTTATATGAATTGATGCAAAGTGATGTGACCAGAACCAGAAAACATTGTGTACCACAATAGCAATATTGTAGCAATGGTCAACTGTGAAAGACTTAGCTACTCTGATCAATACAATGATCCAAGACAATTCCAAAGGACACATGATGAAAAATGCTATTCACTTTCAGAGAGGACTGATGAATTCTGTGTGCACATTTAAGCTTACTCCCCTCCCCATTTTCCTTTTGTTTCTTGCTTTTTATTCTTTTTTTGCAACATGTCTAAAATAGAAATGTTTTGTATGACTTCACACATATAATTCATATCTCAATGGATATAATTCCCTTCTCAAGGGGTAGGGAAAAGTGAGAGTGAGTGAGAGAAGTTAAAACTAAAACTAAAAAATATAAAATTTTACATGTAATTCAGAAATATTTAATGAAATAAAATGTATTAAAGAAAGATCATGTGGTATAGTAGTCAATGGTTTTTACTATTCTCTGTGTTGATTTTTTTCAGTACTTATAAGGTCTGAGACTCCCACTAACCCCCATACTGTTGATATCTTCTCTCTTGAAGGTACCTCATGGATCAACTGCTTTTGGTAGTTTAATTGATATGGCACAAAGTAAGTAAATTAATTTAGGTAGACTTGTAATTTTTATTTTATTGGCTTGGCCTACTCATGAACAATGAGCATACTTTCCCGATTGTTTTGATCTGAATTTATTTGTGGGAAAAGTGTTTTGTAACTGTGTTCATATAGTTCTAGGTTTGTCTTGGAAGATAGACTCCTTACGTATTTTATATTGTCTACTGTTATTTTAAATGGATTTTTTAATCTCTTGCAGCTGGACTTTATTGGTAATAGAAATACTGATGATTTATGTGGGCTTATTTTATATCCTGAAACTTTGCTAAAGTTGTTAATTATTTCACCTAACTTTTAGTTGATTCTTTAGGATTGTCTAGGATTGTCTAAGTTTACCATCATAACATCTGCAAAGAGTAATAGTTTTAATTCCTCATTGCCCATTTTTATTCCTTCAATTATTTTTCTTGTCTTATTGATATAACTAGCATTTCTAGTACAATATTGAATGATAGTGGTGATAATGGACATTCTTGCTTTACCCCTGACCTTATTGGGAAGGCTTATCCCCATTAAAGATGTTTGCTGATGGTTTTAGAAACATAATACTTATTATTTTAAGAAAACCTCCATTTATTCTTATGCTCTGTAGTATTTAAAAAATAAGATTTGGTATTGTTTTATGGAAAAAGTTTTTTTCTGCATATATTGAGATACTCATATGATTTCTGTTGGTTTTGTTATTGAAATGGTCAATTATGCTGAGTGTTTTCCTAATATTGAACCAGTCTTGCATTCTTGGTAGAAATCCCACCTGATCATGCTGTATAAGCCTTGTGATATATTGCTATAATTTCCTTGTTAGCATCTTATTTTAAAATTTTACATCAATATTCATTAGGGAAATTGCTCTATAGTTTTCTTTCTCTGTTTTGGCTCTTTCTAATTTAGGTTTCAGTAGTGTATTTATGTAGTAAAAGGAATTTGGTAGGATTGGTCTTCTTTGCCTATTTTCCCAAATAATTTATATGGTATTAAAATTAACTGTTCTTTAAATGTTTAATAGAATTCACTTTTGAATCCATCTTGTTCTGGGGATTTTTTCTTAGGGAGTTCATTAATGGCTTGTTCAATTTTTTTTAAAAGATGGAATTATTTAAGGATACTATTTCCTCTTCTGTTTATCTTGTTTACACACACACACACACACACACACACACACACACAAATTTAGACTTATCTAACTCTGAGAAAGGAAAGGTGATGTCCCCAACTAGTATAGTTTTACTGTCTATTTCTTCTTCTTTTTTTTTTTTCTTTTTTTTTTTTTTAGTGAGGCAATTGGGGTCAAGTGACTTGCCCAGGGTCACACAGCTAGTAAGTGTTAAGTGTCTAAGGCCAGATTTGAACTCAGGTACTCCTGATTCCAGGGCCGGTGCTCTATCCACTGCGCCACCTAGCTGCCTCTATTTCTTCTTTTAATTAATTTAATTTTCCTTTAAGCATTTGGATGCTATACTATTTGGTACGTATGTTTAGTATCGATATTATTTACTTTTCTATGGTACCTTTTAGCAAGATGTAGTTTCCTTCGTTGTGTCTTTTAATTAGAACTATTTTTGTTTTTGCTTTTTTTGAAATCATGATTTTTTTTTAATTCATCTGAAGCAAAATAGATTCTCCTCCATTCTCTTACCTTTGTGTGTCTGTTTTAAATGTGTTTCCTATAAATAATATATTGTAGGATTCTGGTTTTTAAACTTTTCTACCATCTACTCTTGTTTTATGGGTGAGTTCATCTCATACGCATTGTGATTACTAATTGTGTATATCCCTCTTTTCTATTTTCCCATTGTTTATCCTTCTGTCTCTCCTTTGACCCTGTCCCTCCTCACAAGTGTTTTGCTTCTGACCATCACCTCCCTGAATACACTCTCTCTTCTCTCAGTCTCTTCTCCATCTTACTTTCCTATAGGGTAAAAGATTTTTATAACCAACTGAGTGTGTATGCTATTCCTTCTTTGAACTATTTCTGATGCAAGTAAGGTTCAAGCATTGACCACAACACCCTCACTATAATAGCTCTTTTTTTGCCTCATCTCATTATATTTCTCCCTTCCCACTGCTCCCAGTGTATTCCTCTTTCCATCCCCTTAATTTTTCTTTTGATATCATCTCATAATACTCAACTCACACATGTGCTCTCTGTCTATGTATATTCCTTGTAACTGCCCTAATAGTGATAAATTAAGAGTTAGAAAACTGCTGGGAAAACTGGAAAACAGTATGGCAGAAACTAGGTATGGAACTACATCTCATACTATATACTAAAATAATGTCAAAATGGGTACATGGGGGCAGCTAGGTGGCACAGTGGATAAAGCACCGGCCCTGAATTCAGGAGTTCCTGAGTTCAAATCCGGCCTCAGAAACTTGACACTTACTAGCTGTGTGACCCTGGGCAAGTCACTTAACCCCCATTGCCCCACAAAAAAAAATGGGTACATGATTTACACATAAAGGATGCTCTCATAAGCAAATTAAGGGAGCATGGAATAATTTATCTCTCAGATTTATGGGTAGAGGAAGAATTTAGGACTAAAGAAGATATAGAGAGTAAAACAACATGTAAAATAGATAATTTTGCTTATATAAAATGAAAAAAATGCATAAAAGCTAATGTAACCAATATTACAAGGGAAACAGAAAATGGAAAGAATTTTTGAAAGAAATATCTCTAATGAAGGCTTCATTTCTCAATTACATAGAGAATTGAGTCAAATTTATAAAAATACAAGTAATTCCCCAATTGATAAATGATCAAAGGATATGAACAAGCAGTTTTTAGACAAAGAAATCAAAACTATTTATAATCATATGGAAAAATGCTCTCAATCACTATTGATTAGAGAAATGCAAATTAAAACAACTCTGAGTTATCACCTCACACGTACCAGAGTGGAAAATATAACAAAAACAGAAGATATTGGATGTTGGGGGGAAATGTGGGAATGCTGAGATACTAATCTACTGTTAGTGGAGTTGTGAAAAGATCCAACTATTCTGGAGAGCAATTTGGAACTATGCCCAAATGTCTACAGAACTGTGCATACCATTTGATCCAGCAATACCACTGCTAGGTTTATATCCCAAAGATACCCCCCAAAAGAGAAAAAGACCTATTTGTACAAAAATATTTATAGTAGCTCTTTTTGTGGTAGCTAAGAATTGGAAATCAAAGGAATGCCCATCAATTGGGGAATGGCTAAACAAACTGTGGTATATGATGGTGATGTAATATTATTGTGCTATAAGAAATG